>NC_040043.1:1699906-1999906 GCF_003713205.1 Coffea eugenioides | reverse complement strand
ATATTTTATTTATAAATGATATCTTACAAAAGTCCTACGTACAGGAATTCTTCATCTATATCAATCTTATCTCCTCAAATTTTTTTATTGATTCTAAAAACTAATAATTTTAATTAATTCTTCTACTAATTCTATATGAATCATATTATAGTAATTCTATATGAATTCTAATAATTTTATATAAGTCGTAGTCGACAACACTATAGAACCAGACCACTAGTTAACTCTTTTTGTTGCACTTCAAAGTGTATTAAATTTATTTATAATTTTATAATATTGAAGTGCAGCAAAAAGAGTTAACTAGTGGTCTGGTTCTATAGTGTTGTCGACTACGACTTATATAAAATTATAGAATTCATATAGAATTACTATATAAATTTATTTATAATTTTATAATATTGAAGTGCAGCAAAAAGAGTTAACTAGTGGTCTGGTTCCATAGTGTTGTCGACTACGACTTATATAAAATTATAGAATTCATATAGAATTACTATTAAAATATGATTCATATAGAATTAGTAGAAGAATTAATTAAAATTATTAGTTTTTAGAATCAATAAAAAAATTTGAGGAGATAAGATTGATATAGATGAAGAATTCCTGTACGTAGGACTTTTGTAAGATATCATTTTATCAATAAATATTTATAAATAAAAATATTTATATATTTATATATTTATATAAAAATATATAAATGTATTATATTATATATAATACATAATATAAATATATTTATAAATGTATAAGTGTATATTATTATAAATGTATAAATTATAAATGAATATTATATAAATGTATAAATTAATATATTATAAATATATATAATATTATGTATAAATGTATTAATATAATTAATATAAATATATAAATATATAAATGTATTAATATTATGTATAAATGTAAAATTAATATTATGTATATTAATATAAATGTATAAATGTATTATATTATATATAATACATAATATAAATGTATATTATAAATATACATTAATATATATATTATGTATAAATGTACATTTATATAAATGTATAATATATATAATATATAATATATAATTTATATAGTATATAATATTTATATAAATATATTATAAATATATAAAAATATTTTTTAAATAAAATAAAATATTTAGAATATGTATAAACAAATATATAAATATTTAATATATATAATATACATTAATATTAATTGGAGTTGGGCTGGGCGGACTCGGACAAGAATAATACTAAAAGCTATTGACTTCCTCCAACAACTCAGCTCCAAAATCCACTGCTTTAAATTGCAAGACCCAGGCATAGTTTCAATCATTAGCTATTGACACAACAGACTGCCATTGATTTGTGTCTCCCGCGGACGTGCCCAATCAGCACGTCCGCGTCAGACGGAAGTCAGTTTGGTCAGCCGCGGATGTGCCCAGTCAGCACGTCCGCGCTGATACCTGCTGCTCCCCTGACTTTTTTGCAACAGACAAGTTTTCGGTGGAATTTTTAATTATGCGGCCGTGCTGAATCAGTACGGCAGCTATAGAATGAGAAACACTCCATGTCAGAGGTGCATTTGGCGGTTGTTTTTTTTAAATACAAATATTCTAAGAAAGCCAACAATTCTTGACGAATCATACTTCAGCTCAGCATCTTGCTCGTGAAACTTACAAATTCCATCTAGCATTCCATCAAGCAAAACTTTCTAGAATATCGTGATTGATTACTAGGAAAAATCCACAATCGTCCTATGCTCGCCTTATTTCATCAACTACAAATTTGTTATTATCTTCCCTTTGTAAGTTTGAGATTTATGACTGGAACTTGTACTTGAAGATGTCCAGTGTTTAACTCCTCGATTAGCTCTTCAGGTGGCAGAATGAAGTTTTGGGGAAGATTAGTAATGCCTGCATCAACAAGACCCTTCACACCACTTTTCGTACCATCAAAAGCCTTCAGCTCTTTCAAACGATCATAACCTATAGCCAATTGAGCTGCAATCTCTTTGGCATGGGGGTTTCTATCCTTTATGGTCTAAATCAAGCTCAACACACAAAATATTGCATGAAGCCTCCAGTGCATGCTCAGATATTTTTATACATGTGTGGTTAACATTTAGTCAGCCAAAGATTCCAGAACAAAATTTCGATGAAATATATAAGTTGTAGTCAGGACTATAAACAGAGCTGAATTGCCCACCCAGTGGAAATAAGTAACATGTTTAGGTTAAAAGTTCTTGCCTTCGATAATGATAGACAATCTTGACCTCTTCCTTGTGTGATGACTCCGTGAATGGGACTCAAAATGAAGTTTGTCACGGCTAAAGGTGCTGCATGGGCAAGAGCCCGGGTGATCTTGAAAAAATGGGGCTAAAAGGCTCAGTCGTGACACTAGAATGTATAAGCAACCAGCATCTAGAACTTGATGTCTATATCCACCGAGGAACAAGTTGGTCGGCAAGCAAAATTCAAATGACATACTAAAAGTTCTGCATTACAAATTCTTTCTGTCGGGAACAATGAATTAGTGAACAATAGAAGCAGGATTTAATATTTAACTATGATTAAGAGTCTATGTGGTATGTACAAATGACGACCATTTGACAAGTATTTTTTTTAAGAAAAAAATTCTAATAGGAGAGGGGTGGGATTTAAGAAGTGGGGAGGGGGAGGGGGAAGGCGGATTTGAACTTGGAGATCTCTGTGTCCTAAGGCCAACTTAATGAGATGTTATTAGAGTTCAAAATTTCTGATAAGACATTATGTTATGTTGGAAGACTTTTGTGGTAAATTAAAGAGAGCAAATCCATATTCTATTCGGTTTGTGGAATCTAAGGACAACTTAGTCATATAACAGCAATTAATTGTCTAGTATATTCAGTGATTCCGTGAATTGTACTATATTTCCCATCATTGCATTTCTCCAACTTTATACCCTCTTTATGAATTTAAAGTCTTCCCTTTTCCTTGTTCCAAATTTTTTCTAACTTTTTTTTCAGTCTAATTTCCTTGAAAACTAATTTTTATGTTCAATTTTACTTCATTCTTTTAACCTAATACTTCATCTTCACATCCTAACTCCATTTTCAGACAAATTTTCGTGCTTAAAAAAGAAGAAAACAAATAATTTATGTTGAATATAATCTGTAATTTTGTTGATGACCACAATTGTAATATATTTTAAACCTCAAAGGGCTTAGGCATAATACAAAGATTATACCTCAAAATTATTCTAGTGAGCAAAGTTTTAGCAAATCGAATCTTGACTCATAGAAGAAATAGCGCTTTGGGTCTTTCTACATTCGGCCTTGGGATCATTACTATAAAGCTCATATTCAACTCATAAAATTATTAGTGTTGGGTTTAATTTGGATTCAATCTAAACTCACAATTTAACATATAAATAGGATTAATCTTATATACACTGACAGTGTATACACTTTCACCATTGGATATACAACATATAATCCAAATTTGAATTTGAAACCCAATTTTTGCATTTGTCATGCATCCAACCATGATAGTGTATATACTGTCAGTGTATATAAGATTTACTCATATAAGTATATATAAATTTATGTATTATTATATGGTTACTTATTAACTATTAATTTTTAAATTATAATATGCATAATTATAAATTACATGGAGGTGTTGGTCAGATGGTAAGGTAGGAGGGAGTATGGGTAGGAGGTTTTGAATTCAACAGCTCCCACTTACAGAAAAAATATTAATAATACAAAATTATAAATTATATTTATTATATAATATGAGTAAATATACAATTATTTGGGCCGGGCTTTAATCGAGTTGAGCCTAATAAAATCTAAACTTGTTCACGTTTAATTCTGACCTAATATTTGGGCCAAGTTTTGTCTAGCTTAATTCAACAGGCAAAATCCATTTTTTGGGCTTAGCAGGATGGATTTGGACTAGAGTGGCTAGATTAACAATTCTACTTAGACCAGATAGTCAATACAAAATTTCCAAATCCAAGTTACAATTCTGTGTTCAAAGGTCACCTCTCCTTTTCTGAACCAATGTAGCTGGCACAATTCCATGAGAATAGGTAGACCATTAAGCTCTAGATTTTGATCCCTCTCCTTGCTTGACTCCCTCTCGAGAACCAACATTTTTCTTGTCCATGGTGGCATGCTATATTCAATAGCTATGGCTTCTGCATCAACAATTTCAAACTCCAAAAGATGTCGTTTCCAACCAAAATGAGTGAATTTAGAAAGGCTCTCAGCCTACAGCTAATGTTCATAAAGATTGAATCTTTGCTTGATTTTTTTAAGAATGGTTTGTTCTAGAATACTATCGCCAATTTAAAATTTTGGGTAAAAATTGAATGTGAAGTTAATTGCTGAAAGCTTGTAAATACAACAAAAACTAATTATATGATAGAAATTGTTGAGATTGCTTAAAAAATTTGGTGAGACACTAGGTTGTAATGATTTTTAAATGTAATGTGAGCTGGATGTTAGAAATTTGAGGACAAAAAGTGCTTAGATTTGGATGTTATTTTGATCTAGAAGTTTGAGGTTCAAGATATAATAAAGGGTAAAACACGAGGAACCCCCCTTATGGTTTCGTGAAAAGACACCTTACCCCCTATCGGTTAGAAACCTCCACATAAACACCCTAACTTCATAACTAAAGTGGAAACTGACCGGTAACCGGGCGTGCGACCTAGTGATGATGGGTATGCGAAATTCCTTTGAAAAGACCTTGAGTTTCATTCCCAAGAGCTTGAAAAGACCTTTGAAAGTTGCCATGTCCACTTCTGCAAATTTTGGAGGAGGTTTGACGGATCAGATGTTATTCATTCAAGATGGGCTATGCTTGGAGCACTTGGTTGTGTTTTTCCTGAGCTTTTATCAAGAAATGGTGTCAAGTTTGGAGAAACAGTTTGGTTCAAAGCTGGTTCACAAATTTTTAGTGAAGGTGGGCTTTGATTATTTAGGTAACCCAAGCTTAATTCATGCAAAGAGTATTTTACCCATCTGGGCTTCACAAGTCCTACCGAGACGCCACCAGAATCCACGAGGAAATAGCCGTCGATCTCTTGGGCGTCAAGAAGGATGCCCGCATTCTCGACGCTAGCTGTGGTGTTGGCGGCCTGATGCACGCCATCTCCGCTCATTCCGGTGCCAACATCATCGGCATCACCATTAACGAGTACCAGGTAAATCAAGCCCGGATGCACAATGAGAAAGCCGGCCTCGATTCCTTGTGTGAAGTTGTCTATGGCAACTTCCTGGACATCTGGGAAAGAAAAAGGATTTATCTTGCTACTCATGGATAGGGAAAGAATACTCAACAATTTACTCTACAAGAACGACTTATCCCAGGGCTCTGGCCCATTTATCCCAGGGCTCCGCCCATCAGGTAAATTTCGGGCGTTTTATGACCAGTCACCAACTGCTTTTGAGCCGGGCCGACGAAAGACTTCATTTTTATGCTTCAAAAAAATGCCCGTAGCGGCAATGCTTTTGCTTCTGATTGCTCGATTACAAGGGTTTACCATAAATAAATAAGAATCTACCTGTGTCAATGGATTCAAAATCTTTTATGCCCGACAACCGTGGTGGTCCAAAAGAATGTCAACCAGAAGAACTGGATGAAGATGTAGAGGAGGATGACTCTCCCCCAGTTGTGAAAATAGCAGAGATTGATTCTGGGAATGAGCCAACCGATGGATATAGATCTGAAGTAGTCAGGGATCCAACCAAGGGTAAGACTCCTATTGTTGATTCCATCTGGTTCAAAGTCCTTATGTCAAAGGACAGTCAACCGTTGGGGAAAATGGAGAAAGCTCCAAAGATAAGATGTTGTTTCTTTGAGAATATAGAGCCAGTAAGGTAATCTTCGAGAAGCCACCATAGGAGATGACCAAGCATTTGAAGCTTTTGTATATCAAGGCTCACATTGATAGGAAACCGGTATCCAGAGTCTTGGTGGACAATGGAGCCGCGTTCCACTAAGAATGGTAAGAAGATTATCCAAGTCTGAACAAGACTTGATTCCTTCTGAAGTACTAAGGAATGGGATTTTTCCATGTAAAGGCAAGCTGACTAATAGATTTATGTACCCAGTCGGATCGGGCGCTTCTGCTTCGGCGAATGTTTTTTTTTCGAGTAAAGATTCCTATGAATGGGATCTCCTCCTAAAGGTTGGCGAGATGGGGCCAGAAGAAGCATCGAAATTTCTTGTTCAGACAGAGATGTATGTGTCAAAGTATACCCTCTATTATAAATGAGGGTATTTTGGGTATTCGACCTGCTGTCGGTAACTTAGCTGGTTCAGAAGGTAATTTCCACTTTAGTTATGAAATTTAGGGTGTTTATGTGGAGGTTTCTAAATAATAGGGGGATAAAGTGTCTTTTTGCGAAACCACAGGGGGTTCCTTGTATTTTACCCTATAATAAACTGTTGAAGATTCTGAAGTTTCTTAGGGTAAATAAATCTATGTAAATTGTAAATTGTATGCTTGTTCTTCTTGATGTGAAACATTGATGAAAAGGTGAAAAGAAGATAGAAAAATGGCAAAAACAATAAAAAACTACTGTTTTCAAATATGTTATTGGAGTAATTAATTCCTCAAGTTAGAAATCATATATTTGACAAGCCTCTCAGCAATGGTTTCCCACTCCTTTCGCCATGACATCCTCAAGTTAGAAAACAATAACGGGAAAAGGAGCGGAATATAAAGCCACATGCACGAGGATGACTGCCTTTTTACCTTTCTACCGTCGAGGGGAAAACATGATGGCTTAACTTGTTGCAAGAGCAAAACTTGTTCAAAGCCGGTTTTGTGGGAGAACACATAGCATGAGGAGTTTAGTATCTTATATAACCTTAGGGTGTGTTTGATAAAACTGAAGTCTGAAATTTGAAATTTGAATTCAGAATCTATTAAATTATTGAATTGTTAAGTATTAAATCTAATACATTTGAGTGCATATCACATTCAGTGATAAGTGAATAGTTTATTACTTAATTTTGGAAGCAAATTTTGCCTAGAAAATTCAGTGCCACTTAATTATTTTAAATGTTCAATTTTTTGTTATTAAACGGTTTGAATATGTTCAGATCTGAATCCATTAAATTTAAATGTTGAATAGGGTAATCAAACAAGATCTTAATCTTAGAAGCAAAATCTTCATGCTGCTCTTTTAAACCAGCTATCATGTACTGATCCTCCCATGAGAAAGAGATGAATTATCCTCGGTCAATTTCATATCACCATTTGTAAGGTTACCAATTTCAGACGATGATTTGTCATTCATTGTACTTTCATGAGTATCTTGACATGATTGAATCATGTTATTTTACCTAAATAAGTTTTAGAATATAAGAATGAAGGAGTCGTGTTTCTTCAAGTGTTAAACTCACAATAATGAACAAGAGCACTTTCTATCCTTGTCCTACATTCTTTCTTGCTAGTTAATTCGCCTTTGTGTAGCACCATCAATAAAACTAATAAAAAAATTGACTCTAACACCTCAGGAATTCTATTCTTTATTTTTTGACCTCACAGTTGAGATGTCCACAAATTGAGAATGCGTTTGGCTTTCTTTGAGATGGTAATTATATGTATTTATGTATGTGTGTGTGTATTTGTATATGTGTATACACATACATGTACATACTAGCTTGTAGTCTCATGTATAAGCATTGGGAAATTAGTTATTTTCATAGTGAAGGACGATACAAAAAAAAATTTATTTGATTTATTCAAACTCTCTTTGAAAGGTGCTTGATGTTAGGTCTTTTTTGGATAACTAGTAAATTATTAGAAATGCAAATGCAATAATGAGATAAAAATTTGAAATAAAATAAAAGGGTAAAACTCCAGATTGCAACCTCACGCTAATGCACTGAACAACATTAATTTTAGTAGTGAATAAAATAAAAGGATAAAACTTCCGAAACAAACATCTTTAATCATCCAAAAAGAAATGTAACCAATCATTTTCTAAAAGCAGTACATTGTTTAGGAATACCCAAGTGAAAGATTTCTGGTGCAATTGAAATACACTATCAGGCTGCTCTAGAATTGCAATTGAAATGCACTATCAGGAGAAAAGTTTACTGTCAATACTTTCAAATAAGGAAAAATTGCCAATTTAATCCCTAAACTTTTTCACTTGAACCAATTTCATCCTTTACGATTTTTTTTCAACAATTTAGTTCCAAACAATTTTATCGGGTTCAATGTAGGACTTATTAGGTGGTGCCACCACATTTTATGTATTTCGCATGGCGGGTTAAGGGTATAATTGGAATGACAGGTTTGACTATCTAATTATAGGGATTATAACAAGGACTTTTAGACGATTAAGGACAAAACCCTCTGAAAATTGAGAGAGAAATAGGGTTCATAAGGATCAAAATTTAAGAAAAGGCTAGAGCCGCTAGTCAAGGAAAAAAAGCTCGATGCCGGGGACATCGTCTCCTTTCAGCGCGGAGTAGGTGAGCTGGGCAAGGATCGATTGTTCATTGATTGGAGGCGCTGACCCGACGCTCCTGATCACCTCCAATTGCCTCCTTCCATGTCCACTACTAGTTTTTCGCAACTGCTTCCATGATTTCTATTATTTCTTTTTGTTTCTATCATTTTATTTTCTCAAGCAAAAAGAAATGACAGAAACAAAAAGAAATAATAGAAATCACCCAAAAATTGACAGGTGTCGAGCCTGTACAATAATAATTACTAAAAAGTCCTAATTACCACCATAATTAATTATAGAACAAATCCAAGTACTGGACCAGGAACCCTAGGTATGCAATGAGTTACTTGATTCACCATGTTCCTGAAGAGTTTACTTGATCCGATATACCAGAAAAATTGTCTATAAAAGTATTAAATTTGTGTACAATGGCAAATAGGGTCGATTCCACAGGGAATAGGTAGGAAGTTGTTTCTTTCCAAATCAAAAGAACGAAATTGGGGGATATTTAATGGAGTGAAAATGAAATTAAAATAAACAAAATTCAAAAGTTAATTCACCAAGTACAATTTACTAAAAATAGCAATTAATAAAATTCTATCCAAAGGATCAACTTTTTAGGCACGGTCCAATTAAATGATCATCGATGCAAAGATATTTCATTCATTCGTCACTAGGTTGGTTATAGCCATCAACAAGCTCTGACAGCCAATTCTTCCTTACTTTTTCGACAGTCAAGGTATGCTCGTTGACTGCTTCTCTAACCAGAAAATAACCCTAGGTACGATCATAGGAATTTAATTATCCAGTTGCATTAAAGTTAGAAAAATCCAACCCTAACCAATAAACACGCTACGAGGTTTATTTAAACTAGATCTTACGTTTCCCCAACACAAAGTCAATTATGGTGGTTGTCACTAGTTGTCAATTAAACGAACAATTACGGATTCAATTTAGTTAATGTGACAGTAGGCTATTAGATTAAATTAAATATCCGGCCGTTGATACTCAATTAATAAAATAACCATGAACAATTAATTCAGGAAACGCACGAATAGTAACAAATTGGAAGAAATAGTGAAAGTTCGATTAGATCTCACAGATGTTATGGACCGCGCCTTCGCGTTAACCTTTGGATAGAGAAGAAAACTAGCCGCTTCTCATCATATCAATCTCACGTGATTTAATTGAAATCATTCAATTAATTGCCAAAGAATTGGGAAAAGTGAAATAACGAGGATACGAACGAAAGGTCTTGCTTCCTTCTTGTTTCGAGTTCTTACAGGAGAAAAGTAAAGGGAAAGTCTCACGAAAGTTGTCAGAAGCCAAAACTGAGAAAGAAATCGTCTACAGGGAAGAAAACGAAAATTAAAATTACTAAGCCCACGTGATTCTGTCTTTTCTTCTATTCGCCACCAAAAAGAAAGAAAACATCTGCCAGAACAAAGCAAAAGCTAATCTATATCTCTCACGTGAATCTGGCTTTCTCCTTTTATATCTTCCAAGTAGCGCCGCCAGCAGAAGGAAAAATGTCAGGGCACAAGCCTTTCTTTAGGAGTTTTAATCCCCTGCACCCCCGCAGTCCACATGAACCTGACTTCCTAATTGCCCTCCTGCTGCTAGCAATCCCGCGGGTCCGGTTTTTAGGTGTATCTCCTTAGTTCCTAGCGTGGACACGCCATGAAATAAAGAGTCTTCAGGAAATTTGCCTCGCAAAAGCACTTTTTACACCAACCACCTACACTTTACACAAATACCAAATATAAGCAAAATCTCAACACTTAGAACCGTAAGTAACCAAAATTAAGACAAAATAACAGTGCAAAAGATGCCTAATAGTTGCTCTATCATTCCACATCATCAATATTCTTTCCCCCATCCTTGGAACCATCATTTCTACTTGCAGCATCATCAGCAGCAACAAACGCCTAGGGACAATTCCCAATTGCTACAACTAAATAATGCTACTACTGGTGTTGGTATTAACAACAATCCCCATCCATCTAATCCTTATCATCTAAGCAACAACTATGCCTACGATAATGTAATGAAGGGGAACCCTTGTTCTGGCCTGTTCATTTATCTCAGATCCGCTGCGGCTGCAAGGGCACTCCAAGTTAATTTGGGAATTGGAACGGTGCAACTGGTACAAAAAGGAGGAGGCAGCATTGGGCTGAACCCGGAGAAGGTGATGGTAGAGGAGAATGGGGAGGCGGAGGAGCCAATGGTGTTTGAGTTGGTGCCACTGGTCCAAGGAAAGGCCGCAGCAAAGCGGCTAAGGCTGTTTGGAGTTAACATGGATTGCCCCATCTCGGAGTCATCGTCGGAGGATTAGGAGGATGATAATTGTGACATACTTGCATTACCTTCCACAGCAATCGATCATCTTACAATGCCATCACAGTTTCCCCATTTGTGTTCATCTCTACCTCCACTTCCGCCTTCTTCTTCTTCTTCAACTTGTCCTCTGCAGTTGAGGCCATACAATTATGCCAGCCGTCCACCGCTCCACACAATGCCCTCCAACAATGACGGCAACAATAGCGACAGCAAGGGCAAGGCATCTATGTTCTTGGATTTGGATATATACTTAGATGGAGTGGCATCGGGGACTCGAGAGTGACTAAATCTTCTAAGGCGGGACATATACAACTTGCGTGAATGCGACCTTGTGTACTATGTTCCCTTGGAACAACTTACTATGTTAATCTTTTATATGTCTCTCTTTAGTGCTGTACTTTGGGCGGCATTAGAGAAGCAGTGAAACACTGAAATGTAGAACCATGTTACAGCGCTAAAAGTACGTGAAAAAGCTCTGGTCTATTAGCTTTGCCTGGTAAAATCCCAGTGACAAATGCAAACAACTTACTATACTATAGTAGAAGAGGAAAGTATGCAACTCATGGCAAGTGGCTGTTTTTTTGCAGAAACCTTGGTTTGGTTTCTCTTTAGTGCTCTTCTCTCTCAATTTTCATAGGTTTTTGTATTTAATCATCTAAAGTCTTTATTATAATCCCTATAATTAGACAGTCGGACCTATCATTCCAATCATACCATTTGCCCGCCATGCGAAATATATAAAATGTGGCAGCGCTGCCCAATAAGTCCTACATTGAACCCGATAAAATTGTTTGAGAACTAATTGGTGAAAAAAATCGTAAATGACGAAATTAATTTAAGTGAAAAAGTTTAGGGATTAAATTGGCGATTTTCTCTTCAAATAATTGGTCCAATATCTAAATAATATATGGAGAGGTTCATACTAACAGCATAAGAACACATATAATAGGCATTTAATCCTTCATTTTTATAGGTATTACAAACTTGAACCGAATTCGTCTTCCTTTCTGCTTGTTTACTTCTCTACTCTTTGTTTTAAACAATTTTCTTGACTCTATTACAACCCAACCAAATTGTCTGAATCATACTTCAAGTCCATCGGAGACAATAATATACCATCTGAGTATGGAAATTCGACAGTGGATTATACGCCACTTTGTCTTGCAAGATTAACCAACAACTTTCTAACCATATAAAATCTTGTACATAATAGGAAATAACTTCTAATTCTAAACTAAATAGAATATTTTTTGGCTACTACTTCAAGTAACTAAAACCAATTAGGAAACTAGTTACTTCCACACAAAACAAGAATTCTACCTAAAAGAAATTAAGCCAATTTCCTAACAAATCTCCATCTTGGCGAAAATTTCTTTTAGCAACTATTTGCCTTCAACTACCAAATAATATGGTACCGAACTACACACCCGAATCAATACAATCCTGACACCAAATTGATTCAATTGGCAAACAAACATGTGTAGTTGCCCCGAGTCTAACCTCCTATTGACTTGCGAGAAGGTGCGTCAATTCACCATCTCCCTTTGCAGGATTTCTTCTCACCACCACTTGCAACACAGGATCCCCTTCTATGAGCTCTAACCATAACCATTGAGGTAACCAAATGGTAAAATCACCATACTTCTTTCCATCCTCAGGACTGTCATGCCACGTGTGGTTTCCAAAACTCCACCTAAAACGAAACACTCGTAACTGTCAGAGTCTTCTGACGCATGAAAATTAGATCTCTTTGTTTCTTTGGGACACGTGCCACACCACCTAAAACACATAACCAAGATCTAAAAGCCATCGGGATGAAGTATCAACCATTGGAGGTGTGAGAAAGTCTCCACCGATTCACGTCCAAAATCAACATTGGACTCCACCTTTTCTTTGACCTTTGAATCACCAGCCTAGATTCACCGTCAAGCATTTCCATACATTTCGACTTCCCATCCTTCACCATCAATATTTTTTGCCAAACCATTAAAACAAGGATACCACTCATTAAATTGTTCAATTAGTAACAGCTATCAATCCACTTGATCTCAATAGTTAACTAGGATCCAACCACGAACTTTGCTCTATTGCCCGGTCTCGTAACCTGAAATTCTGATACCATTTGTTAGGATCCAAGTACGGAATATACAACTATTGAGATATCAAGTACACAAGAATTTAATGGTAAACAAGATACAAGTATGAAAGATAGATGACACATAATATTTAACGTGGTTCGGCTCCACCATTGAGCCTACATCCACGGAGAGAAACTCGTTCTTTATTATGAGAGGAAAACCCTATACAAGAATACAATTTGAACCCAAGTCCAACCCTTGTATACCATCTCTCATCTCCCAAGAACTCTCTCTTACATCCCATGTATAAGGCTACATGATGCCCTTGTGTCTCCTTGTGTATCTCTTGTGTAGTATGTCAACCCATCTATTTATAGAGAACATTATTTGGCCAAAACCCAAATAACAATAGGAAATCAATTCTAATTCCTAGACTTGTACAGAATAGGAAATAACTTCTAATTCTAAAATAAATAGAATATTTTTTGGCTACTACTTCAAGTAACTAAAACCAATTAGGAAACTAATTACTTCCACACAAAACAAGAATTCTACCTAAAAGAAATTAAGCCAATTTCCTAACATAAAATTGGTTGTTTTTTCGTAAAATAAATTCAATTATAAATAATCAAGTTAAAGAATACAGTTATCCGGAACCAACAAAAAAAATCAAATATAAAGCAAATAACTAAAAAATCTTACGTAGCATAGAAAGAAGTGATTGATTTCTTCTGTCATGAACCTAAGTTTAAGTGCTGCTCTGATAAAGCAATTAAACTTTTAACATCGTATGATTGTATTCCTGTAAAAAGAATCAAACATTGAGTTTTCAATCATCAAATAGATAACACTTTTTTTTTCCATGCAAGTTTGACTTACCAATCTTTTATTAATCACAAAAAACCGACCAAACTTTTATTGTATTCATGTCGGTTGACGCATTAGTAGAAGAGTCCCAAGTCAGTTTCGGTTTCGGAATCTTTTGTATTAGTCAACTTGAAGGTCTATATATATGTACTAGTGCTAGTGCGGTTTTTCTTTAAAGAGGGAGCTTGAGAGAATAATTGAGAAATTCTTCAAAGACCTACAGTCTTCGAGTGTTTTGAGAGATATTTGAAGGTATATACATACATATATATATATATATATATGTACTAGTGTTAGTGCAGTGTTTCTTTGAAGTGGAAGGTTAAGAGAATACTTGAGAAATTCCAGTCTTTGAGTATTTTGAGAAATATTGTGGCGTGAATTAGTAAGTGAAAGATATGATTTAGTATTGTTATTGTTGTGTATTTTTGGTTAATAAATTTTTTTGTTTTAAAATAACTTTTGCTGTTTCTCTTTCAATCCCCAATCTTGGTCCTCCCAAACCCTAGAAGAACCTTAGGACCATAGAAGAACCCGAGAAGAAGATAAACAACTCTAAAGTCTGATCGCCAATCAATGAGACAATGGAGCCTGTAGTAAGTTTTTCTATCCTGTTCTTTTACCGTCATCATATTTATTTATTAAGTTGGTTTATTTGTACTTAATATGTTGACTTCCTGTTTCATTCAATCGCATAGTATTCGTTATTATTTGCCTCCTTTTGGGTTGCTTTGTTCGTCATTTTGATTTGTTATTTCTGATTGGTTGCCTATTCATCGTTATTTTCTGATCTTGTTCAGTATTCTATTTTTATCTTTCAACTTTTCACATTTTAATCTTGAATCTTCAGGTCGCAAAGAGATTGGAGAAGTTTAAAACCACAGTCTTCACACAAATGAGCATGCTTGCAGTTAAGCATGGAGCTATTAAACTAGGGCAAGGCTTTCCCAATTTTAACGGACCCGAATTTGTTAAAGAAGCAGCTATCCAAGCTATTAAAGACGGGCGAAATCAATATGCTCGTGGATATGGTGTGCCAGACCCTCAACAATGCTAACACTTGAACACTTGAGTCGTGCTTGAAAGCACTGTCCTAAGAAACTATTTCAGGGTATTGAAATGTTTCCCCAGGATTAAACAAGTCTTCCTCTATTTGTTGAGAGGGACGTAGAACCAGCAAAATTTTGGAACAAAACCAGCAGTTGAAATAAGACAGTCAAGGAAAGCAAATAGAAAAGAAGGAGGAGAGAGTTTGAAGTGTAGACTTCATTTTTTCGAGTGAAATTGAACCTGCCAAATGGTTCTATTTATAGGCTTCTTGATGATACAAAATACGGAAGAGATAGAATTTGTAAGCTGATTTCTCGTGAGAATAGGCATGCATCCGTACCAGACTTATCCTTTGAAGTAGTCAAAGGTCTATCCTTTGTTGTGAGCTATTGGAAAAGGCTATTGGAAAATGTCAGACCATTGGGAAGGCCACTTGACCGAAGATGTCTCACGATCTGATTTCTTGAATTTGGCCTTTAGCAAAATCTTATCTTTGAACAATTCTTCCCTCAAAATAGGAACAAATATTTCTGATGAGATTTTATCAAATGAAACTCTTATCCGAACAGTAAAAATCTTTTGAAATATCTATTTTTTACAACAATTTCCCACCTATTTCAAAAGATTTTGGACAAAAGAGTATGAATATCTGCTGGATTTGTTTGAGATCAATGTAATCAGTTTGGTGTTTTTTAGACTATGAACCAAACTTAAATTGATAAAATATGTCTTACAAAATTATTGGTGAAAAAGTAAATTTCTATGAACCAATAATTCTTGTTGTAAGACAGAGATCTTATCAATCACATTATAACTCATAATTTTGCTGTTCAATGCAGTTTCGCGCATTTAGGCCGTGCGCCTGCCTGGTTGTTCATGAGAACTCTAAAGATTCGGCCAAAAAATCTTATAGGAGCGGCCCCACTCCACTCACATATAGGTGAATTTATCAAGTGTATACTGCCCTAAATACACCTCCCTAAAGGGATATAAATTCATTAAGAGTATTAAACTCAGCCTCACAATTACTGGCAGTCAAAACACTTATTTTCGAAGGGACTTAAATTTCAAGTGCTTTACTGTCAATATCGACTTGTTATTACCCATATGAACCTATTTCATGGGATCACCAATCACATAGGTTGGGTTACCATCTCTATTGACAACCGTTGGCCCAAGTCCTATCTCCCTTGTAGTTTGAAGAATTAATTTTCTTCCTACAGGTTTAGTCAGAGGATCGGCCAAATTCAACTCTGACTTCACAAAATCAATGGAAATAATTCCATCTCTAAGTAGCTGCTTTACGACATCATGTCTCAATCTCATATGTCGACTTTTACAATTATAAGATTTATTTTTTACAATAGCAATTGCCGCTTGACAATCACAGTGTATAGACACAGGAGGCAACAGTTCCTTAATAGGAGGAATATTGGCTAAGAAATTTCTTAACCAATTTGCCTCAGAACCAGTCAACTCCAGAGCTATGAACTCCGATTCTATAGTTGACCGAGCAATGATTGTCTGTCTGGCTGACTTCCATGCTACTGCACCACCACCAAGGGTGAACACATAACCACTAGTGGATTTTGTATCATTTGAATCAGAGATCCAATTAGTATCACTATAACCCTCCAATACAGTGGAAAATCCACTATACAGGATACCAAAATTCATGGTACCTCTCAAATATTTCATTAGTCTGACTAATGCAAACCAATGCTCACGATTGGGATTGTGAGTATATCTACTCAGTCTACATACAGCATAAGCTATATCCGGTCTAGTGAAATTCATCAGATGCATCAGACTCCCAATAATCTGAGCATATTTAGATTGAGCAATTGGGTCACCATTATTTTTCTTTAACTGAGTGTTAGCGTCATAAGGAGTACTAACAGGTGTCACATCATATTTTCAAACTTCCTAAGAAGTCTCTCTGTATAATGTTCTTGTGTCAACATTATACCATCACCTCTCCTTATGATTTTAACACCCAATATCATTTTGGCTTCACCCATATCTTTCATATCAAAATTAGAAGATAAAAAATATTTAGTACTATTTACAATATCTAGACTAGTACCAAATATAAGCATGTCATCTACATACAAACTGATTATCACATATTGATCATTCATAACTTTGACATATACACATTTATCCACTTCTACAGATGAGAATCCGTCTTTCATCAATACTTGATCAAATTTCTCATGCCACTGTTTAGGAGCTTGTTTTAGGCCATAAAGAGATTTAATTAGTTTACAAACGTTATTTTCTTGTCCAGATACAATACATCCCTCAGGTTGAAACATATAAATTTCTTCTTCTAAATCACCATTTAAAAAAACTGTTTTGACATCCATTTGATGAATAATAAGTTTATGGATAGAAGCTAAAGCAAATAAAACTCGAATAGATGCAATTCTTGTTACTGGTGCAAATGTATCAAAATAGTCAATATTTTATTTTTGAGAAAATCCTTTTGCTACTAAACGAGCTTTGTACTTTTCTATAGAGCCATCAGAGTTATATTTTCTTTTAAAAATTCATTTGCAACCAATAGATTTTGCACCAGGAGGTAAGTCTACCAAAATTCAAGTTTTATTTGACAAGATAGAATCAATTTCAGATTTAATTGCTTCTTTCCAAAATTTACAATCAGGGGAAGAAATAGCATCAAAGTATGTTAAAGGATCATTATCAACAAGAAAAGTTTGAAAATCATTTCCATAAGAAAATTCTTTTCTTGGCCTTTTGCTCCTTCTTAATTCCTCATTCGGAATTATTTCTCTATTTATTTCAGTAGGTGCATGAGAGATTTTACTAGACAATGGAAAAATATGTTCAAAGAATTCAGCATTCTTTGTCTCAATAATTGTATTACAATCAAGCACATCACTTTTTAAAACAAGAAATCTATATGCAGCACTATGTTCAGCATATCCAATAAACATACAATCAGAAGTTTTAGAACCTAATTTTCTTTTCTTAGGTTCAGGCAACAATACTTTAGCAAGACACCCCCATACTTTTAAATATTTCAAATTAGGCTTATAATTTTTCCATAACTCATAAGGGGTTTTGCCAGTTTTCTTATGAGATATCCTATTTTGTAAGTGATATGCAGATAAAATAGCTTCTCCCCATAAATTATCAGGAGCATGAGAACTAACTAACATAGAATTTATCATTTCTTTTGGTATTCTATTTTTCCTTTCAGCTACTCCATTAGATTCTGGTGAATAAGGAGGTGTTGTTTCGTGTATTATGCCTTCATGTTCACAAAATTTATCTAAGGCTAAATATTCGTCTCCTCTATCAGACCTAATTCTTTTTATCTTCTTATTAAGTTGATTTTCTACCTCAGACTTATAAGATAAAAAGGCATTATGAGTATCGTCTTTATTTCTAAGTAAGTAAAGTTTAGTATATCTAAAGTAGTCATCGATAAAAGTGACATAATATCTTTTTCCTCCTTTAGTCATAGTTTGTTTTAAATCACCTAAATCTGTGCGGATTAAATTTAACAGTTCAGTTTCTCTTTGAACAGTTATACAAGTCTTCTTTGTCATTTTAGTTTCTGCACATATCTCACATTTATCCATTTTATCATTAATACCAGAAATTAGACTGTAGACACCAAATTTTTGGTGTAATTTCTTTTACTTTTATTCTCATTTGTCGTGGTTGCTTTTAGTTTTTTTTAGTTTCTAGTTTTTATTTTTATTTTTATTTTTAAGTTTTAGCATAGAAAAATTATGAAAAAAAGAGAAAAAGGAAAATTGTTCACAAAATAGGTTTATTTCTTTTTAAATTCAATCTTTTGACTTTATTTATTTTTTGGTTAGGTTATTTCGAAAACAAAAGAAAAGTGAAAAATGAAAATGAAAAAATGGAAATTTGCATTTTTTGTTGTTTTTAGTTTATTTTTATCTAATGTTAATTAAGTTGTTTTCATCATTAATTATTATTGTTTTATTATTATCATTTTTGCTGTTTAATTAATTAATTAAAAAAAAATAATAATAACATTTCCATCTCTGCCGAAGTGCATTCCTTATCTCCACTTCAACTCAACCTCCTCTAGCCGTGCACCATTTTTTCTCTCTACCATTCCACTTCAAAACCCAGACCACTACAACATTTCCTCCCGACCTCGTGATCATCGACCAGAGAAAGAGAGAGGGAGCCGCATCTCGCATCCGAGAGGAAAGAAAAGAAAACCGCGACTCCAACCTCCTCAATACCACACACCATTTCCATTTACTCTCTACACCATCATTCCCCAAAACGACAACCCCATTTACCCACCTTGTAATCATCGACCGAGGGGAAGGAGAGAGAGCTGCACTTACAGCCGAGAGGAAGGAAAGGTAACTGCGAGCTCTTCGTTTCTGTTCTGTCCGTGAGCTGAGGGGAGAGAATCGGACACCACTCTGCACTTCCAAGACCTCCACCAGCTGAGCTCAACCACACCCACCAACTTCACAGCCTACGCAAACCAGACTCAGCCAGCCATACTTTACTTCCATAGCCAGCCGAGAGGAAAATGTTGCAGCAAACCATCGAAGGAGCTGCTGGAAGTGCCGCCGCTGTCAGGAAAGCGCCACCACCTCACCGCCAATCCATCATCGCCACCTGCGCTCCCAAGTGCGGCGAAGGCAAGGTCTGACGCAGTCAACGAAGTTTCCATGGCCAAATCCAGATTGAAGGAGGCAAGAAGAGAAGGTGTACGGTAAGCCGCCATTGTCTTTCAAATTCTTAGTTTTTATTCAAGCTTTCAAAGCCTGTTTTGTATTTTTATTTTCACGTTTGTGGCTAGTAGCAAATTTTCTGTTGAGTTATTCATGAATTGGAAGTATGTATGTTTTGGATGTCGATTGGACTGGAGTTTCCTGTGTTTTGACAAAATTTTGGGGCTGAATATAGCTTTAGTTGAGTAGAAGATTAGTAAAATTTCTGATGCCCTCAACCTGTTCGATGAATTGCCTGAGAAACTTTGATGTTTTGCTGTCTTGCATCTTTCCTTCCGTTCCCTTATGCCTCCCATCTTCTGGGTTTTGTTGTCTGTTACTGAATTTGACATGTCTCTGTTTGCGAAGAAAGCTGAAATGGCATCTGATGTGCTTTGATCTTCAATGGTTTAATGTTCTTGATTTGGGTGTGTTAATCAAAAGGGGTTGTGATAATCAAAGGGAATTTTTAGTAATCCGAATCTCAGGCTTGAATTTGGGTTTGTGCATGATTTGTATACTGAATAGCCTTTCGATTTTGGAACCCAGCAATTAGCATCGAAGAAGGGAGCTTCTGCAGAGCATAAATTTCTAAAAAATGCAATTTGAACCTTTCATGTTCTGCCTAATTTCACTGTGGCCCAAAAATCTGGATAAATTGAACTAATTTTGTCCTTTTAAGTGTAATCCTCTGTTTGCATATTTTATGTGACTTTGTGGATAGATTAATTCTTGATTTGGGGTCATGATTGGGGCTTAATAATTTTAGTTAATTTGTTTATCTTGTTGGGTTTAGTGAAATAAGTGTTTTGGATCAAGGGGTTATTTGTTTGGGCTACTTGGAACTGGGTTTGATTTTCTTTCATTTGGGTTTGTCCTGGGCTGAAGTATTAAAGCCCATCAGTTTGTTGGTTTATGTTTAGGGTCCGAATAGTGGACCGGCCCATTCCATTTGCCCTGGGTTTTCGGCGGGTTTAGGAAGGTTTCGGCCCAAGAGATAAATAAAATGGCCCAAGGGCCTGTTTCTTAAGAATCTGATAATTGGATTTGCGAATCAGTCCTTGAATTTCTCCTTAATTGTACTGCGGCCCTAAACATTGTTAACCTCTTTCAATTGAGTCCCTAACTTAATTGCAAATAGACCCCTAAGCTTTATATTTCTTCAATTTTGACCCCAAAGCTTTGTTAATTTTTGCAATCAAGTCCTTCCTTCTTTTGGCTTCTTAGATGTGGGTTGTTTACATGATTTAATTGATTCAATTTCATGTTTATTTTTATCTTTTGTGATTATTTCTTGATTAAAGCGATGCCTTGACTCTTTTATTATTTTGGAGGGTAAATAAGCGGTTCCATTCCATTTGAGCCCAATTCAAGGGAGGTACACCCTAATCCTTCATTTCTTACTTTATTTTTGACTCTACGTGCTCCTATGAGTTATGTGTGAATATGCATGCTTTAATTTGCTTTTCATTTCATGTTTAATTGCCTATTTCGCTTTCTTTTATTTCATTTTTCTTAATTTGCAAGCGATTTGAAGGCACTTGAATGCCAAGTTGTAATAGCTAGGTTATTATTTTTATTTTTATTCCGTTCCCCCCTCCTAGATTGTATAGGCCTTCTTCCCCTAAAAATGTAATAGTTAGGGCCTTAGTTTCCTTATGTGTCTTGCATGTCTATGTGCTATATGTTTCATCGCTTTCTTAGGTTTTGGCATCTAGATATGCATGCTAAGTGTTATGTGCTATGTGTTTATGAGTGTTTGGCATGTCTACTCGCTTTCCATGGCCATGAATGAATGTGATGGATGAATGTACGTTTCCACTAGTCCAACGCTAGTCGGAATTCATAGAATGGGCTAGTCCAACGCTAAACCCTTAGGAATTTCCTTTCGTTAGTACATGTTTGCATGTTCATTACATGTCATGCATTCTTTTTAGTTTTTTATCATTTTTGCATGCCCCTCGAACCCCTTTTCCTTCCATTTTAGGATTTTTGCATTTCATGCTAGTTATAGGGTTCATTTGCTTGAGGGTCCCCTTAAATATGGGATATAGACGAGTGTGGCTTTTTCTAAGCCTTAGCACGCTTGTATTCCCTCTATAAAAGGGCAAATTGAGTCACGATTTAGGTCTCCCCGTACCCAATATGCATGAATTCCCTAAGCTCATGCATTTTTAAATCCACTCTACCATTTTATATCCTCATCACACTTTCATTTTTCCTCCCATTTTGCACACGTGCACCTTTATGTTTCTTCACTTGCACACGAACACTTTTATCATCACTTGCACACATGCACTTCATATTATCATTTCACATACCGTACCTTGCCCACTCACGTGCACATTTTCATTTACATATTTATTGTTTTTTATTACTTTTTCAAACTCATGTCCTCACATTGCATACATGCATTTCATTCATTTGCATCCCACTCGCATTATTCGTGACCTCTCCAAAGGGTCATTATTGGGCTTCACAATTAATGTGATTGGCACCATTCAACCTTTGAAGAGAAATTTCCCCCAATATCCCTAGGTCTAGGGTTTGCATTCATATAGTGCATCCAAATGTAATAAATTTTTTGGTTAAAACAAGAAAATATTTGATTAAATCACGCAACTAGCCTTGGCTAGGTCGAAGGGGTGCCTTGGATTTTTATCCTTGCCTTCCCCTTCGTCAAATGTGACTCCCGAACCTTTTTCGTTGGTTTACGTGGACTAGGAGTCGTTTAAAAGGGGTTTCTTAATATTTTTTCCTATTTTTCTTTAAAAATTCATTTTTAGGTGACTTGGTACACCTTAACTCATTACCAAGTGGCGACTCCGATTTTTTTATTTCAAAAACCCTTTTTAAACTATAATTTTGGGTCAAATCGTCGCATTCTCAAACCCCCATTTAGACCCATTTTTCTTTTAAATAACAATTCATTTTCCAATTACAAATTGAATCAAAAAATACGTTTTTTAAACCATTTATTTATTTTATCAAAAAATGGGGCGCGACAGTTGGCGACTCCACTGGGGACATTCGAGAGTCCGAGCAAATTTGATTTAATCAATCTTTTTCTTCTTTTAAACCTTTTTATTTATCACATTGGATGTTTAGGGTTGCATTTTTCCCTTTTCTAGGATTTTTGCATTTCGCGTATCAACTCACTTCCTCACACGTTCGCCTACGATTGTTTTGATGAATGGATGTTTGTATGTGATTCCGCGCTTTGCATTGCATTTGGGAGGGGATTCTACCTTAGAGCCTTGCGTGGGTTCTCGATCCCTCCCCTCCAAACGAGCACTAGCATACGTGCATACGCTTTAACTTTTCACCCCTCATTTATTTTTATTTTAGTGGTTTGTCACGCCACTCCACCCTATTAGGATTAGATGACCCACTTGGACGTGTGATCACGACACGATGTGTGTGTAGCATGATCCGATGGGTCACTCAATCTTCCGCTTTAAGCTTTAGGTTGATAGCCTTTAGTTTTTAGTCGAAAGTTGAGGATTTTTGATAGATTCACTCAAACACGTAGCCGTGACACGATGTGTGCGTAGCGGTGTTTGGGGAATCGCTCGAGCCACCGACAAAGAATCTTGGGATTGATGACCCTTGATTCCTAAGTCTGCAGGCTCGGGGACCTGAGCTTATCGAGTCTAGATGCATTAGCGAACCTCAACCTCATGCATCCATATTAGAATTGCCTAGGATAGAGTCGGCCTTATCCTGAGTTAGGGACACTATCCACGAGGGGAGGGGTCCAACCCCTTTCTCCCTTTATTGCTTTATTCCTTTGTATTGATTTCGTTGCTACAATGTGTTATGTGTATTTATCTGGCTGAACTAACTTTTCTTGGTTTTGTGTCCCCATTGCATTCACAAACCCTAGCAAATAAGAGGTCTGGCATGACCTTCTTTTAGAACCTACCCTCGTAGATAGGTTATTGCACGTTTAAAGATTTTGGGATATTGCATTCATAGATTAATAATTGCATAGCATTCTAAGCCTACTTTGGCGTAAAGGGTCCCCTAGGTCATATTGCATTTCAAATTGCATCTTTACTGCTTTAATAAAATGGCATCATGCATAAACCCTAGAAAGGGAATGCCACATAGGGAATCCCGTGTTTAGGAATAAGCCACCTTATGTCTCGGATACTTAATCCAGTGAGACTTGCACGTTTACATTTTGTACCATCCAAAGGGGTAGTGCACAAGGTAAGGTAGGATCCGATCATTTTCATAGAGTGATCTTTGGAATATGAGCATCTAATAATCACTTTTTGGCCATTTTATCAAAAATTGGTAAAAATCCCTTGCGCGAAGGACATTAATTTGAAGAAATTCACAAATGATTCCTCCTATTGAGATGATAAATAAATTGAGGCCAAATTGTGATTTTAGAAGGCTCATAGACTGATTTTCTGAAACCACCAATGGCCGGCCGATTCGATCAATCCATTTTGTCAATTCATAATCAATTTTAAATAAACCATTCTTTTGACCAATTTACCCTTTTTAGGGTCCTTCGGTCGCTTTTAAATAAATTATCAATTTAATTGACCAAATTACCCTTTTTAGGGTCTTTTGACCAATTTACCCTTTTTTAGGGTCATTCGGCCGATTTTTGAATAAATCCCTAATTCAATTTCATTTGACCAATTTACCCATTTTTAGGGCAACCAAGCCGATTTTGAATAAATCAAGTTTCGTTCAATCTATTTGATCAATTTATCCTTTTTTAGGGTGATCTGATTATTTTTGGATAAATTTCATTCAATTCATTTGACCTGTTTCCCTTTTTAGGGTAATTCGGTCGATTTTAAATAAATTGTCAATTTCATTCAACCCATTTGCCCTATTAGGGTTTCATTGTCAAATTCCAAATTGGGAAATCTAGTCGATTTCGAGAAAAACCGTCCATTGCATCCAATCACTTGATCAATTAGGGTTTTGACCCGTAATTCACTAAGAAATTTTATCAACAAATTCCGATCTCTTCGATAGGAGTTCGTCAAGGTCAAACCCATGCGTTTTGCAAATCAAAGGTGATCAATCTATTCGGACGTTGTCCTCATTTTGACAAATCTCTCGTCACTCCAATGGCCAAATTTTTCAAATTATTTTTCACTCAATGAGTTGATCAGATCCGTCAGGTATGGTATAGTGCTTACCCTAGAGGATCGCATTTTCATGCTAGGCCTACCCTTGGCATAAAAAGGGCTCCCCCATAGGACATGCATCCGAATTTTCTGGATATCTACTAACTCTTGCCTTTTTCTTTTCCTTTTCTTTATTTTCTTTGGAATAATTAAGCGAGGGTTGAACCTAAAGGCAATCTGTCAAAAATTCTCAGGTGATATTTCAACATAGCTTCTCGTCGAAGCCCCATCATAACGCGATCCCGTAGTCAAGCCCAGAGGAGTCGTGTAAACATGAGTTCACAACCGGAACAGTCAGATAGGTCTGCTACTACCGCTCAACCCGAGACTGCAAGTTTGGGGATTCAGTTGACTGAGATGCTTACCAAGTTTGGAGAGATGGCGTCTGAGATGGCCGCCCAAAGGAAGTTGAATGATGAGCTAATTAGCAGCGGAGTTCAACCCGAACCTGTACCCGCCAGACAGCCTGAGCAAGAGCCGTTTGTCCTACCTTCGGCCCATGCCACTGTTACTCCATCATTTCCTATTGCACCCGAAGAAACTTTCACTTATCCCACCACAAATTTGCCATACACTTACCCTCCTCATCCTTCATTTTTTCTTACTCACATGCGAGGTCTACAACCCCAAATCACTTCAAATGTACCACCTGAGCCACATACCTTTTATCACCCTGTTGCTGAGCCATTCCTACCAGACCATATTGTTCAAACCAAGGCAGAAATGGGGGAATCTTCTGCTCCCGTTGATATAAAGCTGCTCAAACACCTTGATCGTTTTGATGAGTTTATGAGGAAGAGTCAGGGGGTGAACAAGCAAGGAGTCCTGGATTACGATGAGCTTTGCCTTTTCCCGAATGTGCAATTGCCTGAGGGGTTCAAAACTCCGAAGTTTAACAAGTATGATGGGACGGGCAATCCCAAGACACACCTCCGACTGTTCGCCAACAAGTTGGGTAGGCCAACAGATGATGAAAATCTGCCTTTGAGGCTATTCCCAGAAAGTCTGGAGGGGGATGCACTCGACTGGTACTCAAATTTGAAGCCCGAAGAAGTAAAAACCTGGATTGACTTGTCCAATGCTTTTGTAAGGCAATATGAGTATAACTGCGAGCTGGCTCCGACACGAACCACGTTGGAAGGAACAAAAAGAAAACCCTCCGAGGATCACAAGACTTATGCCAAGAAGTGGAGGAAAATAGCTGCCAAAGTCGAGCCACCGATGACTGAGGACGAAATCATACGCACTTTCATTAAGGCACATGATCCTCCATATTTCGAAGAAATTTTTCGCATGACTGGATGCTCGTTCGCTGCTATTGTCAATAAACTTGAGGAGTACGATGACTTCGTGAAAGCTGGGAAGATTGTTAATGTCTCTACCCTCAAGTCACAGTTGGATGCTTTGCAAGGTCAGGGGACTAGTGGGAAGAGCCCGCAATTCCAAAAGAAAGAGGGGGAAACTGCCTTCACATGGAATCAAAACCCTGTCCCAAGACCCAGACCTCGACAATACCCTACCTACTCAAACCCTTACCCCTACTACTCAAATCCTCGTCCTGTTTACCACACCAATATCACTCATCCTCGACCTCGCCCAAATTATGCCAACCCGCCTACAACCCCTTTCCAAATATCTCAACCAAGCTTTCAACAAGCTCGTCCTCGGCCTCCTTACCACCAAAGATTTCCCCCACCAAATAGACCCACCTACAACTATCCCCGACCCACTGAAACCTACAATCAAAGCCGTACCCGAACCTTCACCAACCTAGGCAGGCCTTTGGACCAATTGTATGAGCAATTGAAGGTTGCCAACAAAATAGGCGTGATTCCCCCTCCAACTTACCTTCATGGCATGCCTGCTGGGTACAATCCACATGCTATTTGTGCCTATCATTCGGGAGTACCTGGTCACTCAACCGTCGATTGCAGGGCACTCAAGCACAAAGTCCAAGACATGATCGAGGCAGGGGAAATAATGCTAAGGAAAAGAGGTGAACAAGGGCCGAGCATAAGTACAAATCCTTTCCCTGAACACAAGGACACCTTCGAAGCATCCACCTCCAATGACGAAATTTGAAAATCCTGAAGGAACTTTGCATAATTTGAATGGCCGAGTATCTTCCCTCTCGAAGGGAATTTCGGTAAATCTAGGGGTTGTTATTTACTAAGGTTCACGAAAACCATTTCTTGCATATGTGAATAGTTTAATGAAAACATCTTTTGCAACTAAGTTTTTGTCTTGTTTCCGTTTTGACTAGTTTTTCCATCAAATGCATAATTTGTTTTTTTCTGTTTATTTGATTATTGTCCCGAATTTTTAATTCTTTTAGATGGCCAAAGATGGAATTATTTGACCATTTGAATATCACTGTTCTGGATTCCGATAATACCATTCATTCAAAAATTTCTTCGTGAAAAATTTCTTTGTTGAAAAGGGCAAAAATTCCTTTGTTGAAAAGACCAAAAATCCCTTCGTTTGAAAAGGCCACAAATCCCTTCGTTTGAAAATGCCAAAAATCCCTTCGTTGAAAAATCCCTTCTTTGAGAAGGACAAAAACCTCTTCTTTGAGAGACCCCTTCATGAAAAATCCCTTCATTGAGAAAGTCTTCATTGAGAAATTCCTTCATTGAGAAAGTCTTCATTGAGGAATTCCTTCATTGAGAAAGCCTTCATTGAGAAATCCCTTTATTAAGAATTCGTTCATTGAGGAAGCCTTCATTGAAAAATCTCTTCATTGAGAAAATCCCTTCTTTGCCAAGTTCGAAGCTGATTGATTAAAGCAGCGTCACCGACAATTGATTTTGATGGATGAAAAGCAGCTGAACGCCATGTGCCATGGCTAATGTTATCAAAGTGCGTGGCCTGTGTTCATAACAAAAAGGTCCGCCTCCGAGCCTTTAGAGAAGGAGGACAAAGAGTTAAAGCGAGTTTTGCCAATGCAAGATGAAGTCAAAGACGAATTTGATCTAAACTGGTAAGGACATTTGTCATTCAAAAAGGTGCCACCGAGTGGAGCACTTATCCTTGAAGAGATGGATGGGTAAACATTCTCTCAACCTATCAAATCAGACATGTGTAAGAAGTCTTTATTTTTGATTATGCAAATTTCTTTTGGAAATCATGCAAGGGACGAGGTAAAAGTCAGGCCATCTTCCTTTTCAATCAAAACATTTCATCCCTAGTTATCCCTTTTGAGCCATCAGAGCAGTAATTTTCGTTTGGCAGCCCCTGAGAGTTGCAAACCCCACACTGGGGTCAAGTTATTTTGGAAAAGAGATGATCAAAAGAAAAGAAAACCCCACACTGGGGCCAAGTTATTTTGGAAAAGAGATGATCAAAAGAAAAGAAAACCCTACACTGGGGCAAATTTTTGAAAAAAAAAAGATGAAAAGGAAAAGAGAACCCCATACTGGGGCAAATTTAGCTTTGAAGAAAAATGCAAAAAGTGAGGAAGATGCAATGGAAAAAGCAAAGAGAGAAAATTCAATCAAACTGGGGCAAATTTCCCTCAGTTTCGTTCGAAATTGAAGATGATTTCAAATGATGCAATCTCAGGTTATTTCACCTCTCATAAGAGCAAATTGTTTTCAAGCCTTAACTTTTCTTGACATATCCCACCTGACTCCATTACAAAAGCCCAAAGTCCTGACTTTCGTCACTTGCTATATTTCTATTGGAAAGTTTGCTAATCAACTGACAAGTGATGTCCATAATGCCTTCGCTTAATCTTACAAGGGAAGTGCATTTTACTGATGTCAGAAATCTTTAACTCATACTTCTGAGGCGATTATGGTTGAGCTCTTCCATTGCTTTCTTACGTAAAAACCCGAAAGGGCACCTCAAAAAGAAAAAAAAAGAAGGAAAAAAAGAAAAAAAAAGAAAAAAAAGAGAAAAGACAAAACAAACAAAAAAAAAAAAAGGTGGGGGCAACCTAGGTAAAAACCCGAAAGGGCGCTAGGTAGGTTTCTTCAATGAGCAAACACGAGGAAGAACAGTTGATGACTTGGTTCATTTGGAATTTCTCTTCATAATACTTCTGCCAGTGTCGAATTGCAGAACAAAGATATTCAGGGACTCGAATATGACATCCGTTGGCCAAAACTGTGTCGTTTTGTAAAAATATTTCTTTAGCAAATTCATTCTTAGGAAGCTCATTTTTTCTCAATTGCTTGTATTCATGGCATTTTTGTAGGCTTTAAGCACAAATGGTTTGTGTTTGCATTCTTTCACATATTCATTTCTGCATGATAGGTGAAATTACTTTTAAATCATCGAATTTTGGTGAATGATAACCCCATGGTTTATTCAAAGCATACTTGGGTTCAGTCATCTTGCGAAAATGGTTGAAATTCAGCAAGGTCGGTTACGCAAGCTTCACAATATGGCAAAGCACATACCTGATCAGTTTGTAAATCAGAAAAGCCTTAGGGTGAAAAATCCAACTCAATCGACTGCCGCAGCAAAAGTTGATAAAGGCGTTGAAAGACTCATGTTTACACGATTCTCAAGGACAAACGGATCACATAATGGTGGCAATTCCTTTGTTTTTTCTCTTTTGCAGGAAATTTCATGCATGGATGAAAACAATCACACCTTGCATTGAAATCGGTGTCGGAAAGAGTCCTAATGAACAAAGGCAGATTGAAAATGTCGCAAGCAAATTTCATCAAAAAAATGCAACAGCATGGCGATACAGAATCAACTCTGGACTCAAATAGCAAAAATTCATCATACTGGGGCAAAGTAATTTTTTGTAAAGATTTTGAAAAGTCAAAAAGAAGCAAAAATCATCAATCAAAAACCAAAATCGAATCAAATTTCGTCACGGCAGGATCGGGTTTAATCCCACTGACCGATGATCAAAAGCATTTTCGGGTCAGTCCCTCGATCAAAAACATTTTCGGGTCAGTCCCTCGATCAAAAACATTTTCGGGTCAGTCCCTCGATCAAAAACATTTTCGGGTCAGTCCCACGATCAAAAGCATTTTCGGGTCAGTCCCTCGATCAAAAGCATTTTCGGGTCAGTCCCTCGATCAAAAGCTCATTCGGGTCAGTCCCACGATTCAAAGCTTATTCGGGTCAGTCCCGCGATTAAAGCTTTCATTCGGGTTCAGCTCCCTTCGATCAAAAGCGATATTTCGGGTCAGTCCTCGATCAAAAGCTCATTCGGGTCAGCCCCTCGATCAAAAGCATTTTTCGGGTCAGTCCCTCGTAAAGCTCATTTCGGATCAGATCCCTCGATCAAGCAATTTTTCGGGTCCAGTCCACTCGATCAAAAGCTCATTTAGGGCAGTTCCCACGATTCAAAAGCTCATCGGGTCAGTCCCGCGATTAAAGCTTGTTCGGGCCAGTCCCATGATTTGAATTTCCTTCTCTAGTTAGTCCCAATTTTAAATTTCTGCTCGGGTCAGTCCCGTTTTAATTTCCTGTTCGGGTCAATTCCATTTTTTTTAAAAAAAAAATGTTAAAGAGGTCGATCCTCATTTCAGAAGCGTCCATTGCAGCCGAATAACACAGGTAAGTATTTGGTGTCTACTTCTTTGTCTCAAGTTTTTTCAAAACTCAGACAAAGAGGGGCAAACTGTAGACACCAAATTTTTGGTGTAATTTCTTTTACTTTTATTCTCATTTGTCGTGGTTGCTTTTAGTTTTTTTTAGTTTCTAGTTTTTATTTTTATTTTTATTTTTAAGTTTTAGCATAGAAAAATTATGAAAAAAAGAGAAAAAGGAAAATTGTTCACAAAATAGGTTTATTTCTTTTTAAATTCAATCTTTTGACTTTATTTATTTTTTGGTTAGGTTATTTCGAAAACAAAAGAAAAGTGAAAAATGAAAATGAAAAAATGGAAATTTGCATTTTTTGTTGTTTTTAGTTTATTTTTATCTAATGTTAATTAAGTTGTTTTCATCATTAATTATTATTGTTTTATTATTATCATTTTTGCTGTTTAATTAATTAATTAAAAAAAAATAATAATAACATTTCCATCTCTGCCGAAGTGCATTCCTTATCTCCACTTCAACTCAACCTCCTCTAGCCGTGCACCATTTTTTCTCTCTACCATTCCACTTCAAAACCCAGACCACTACAACATTTCCTCCCGACCTCGTGATCATCGACCAGAGAAAGAGAGAGGGAGCCGCATCTCGCATCCGAGAGGAAAGAAAAGAAAACCGCGACTCCAACCTCCTCAATACCACACACCATTTCCATTTACTCTCTACACCATCATTCCCCAAAACGACAACCCCATTTACCCACCTTGTAATCATCGACCGAGGGGAAGGAGAGAGAGCTGCACTTACAGCCGAGAGGAAGGAAAGGTAACTGCGAGCTCTTCGTTTCTGTTCTGTCCGTGAGCTGAGGGGAGAGAATCGGACACCACTCTGCACTTCCAAGACCTCCACCAGCTGAGCTCAACCACACCCACCAACTTCACAGCCTACGCAAACCAGACTCAGCCAGCCATACTTTACTTCCATAGCCAGCCGAGAGGAAAATGTTGCAGCAAACCATCGAAGGAGCTGCTGGAAGTGCCGCCGCTGTCAGGAAAGCGCCACCACCTCACCGCCAATCCATCATCGCCACCTGCGCTCCCAAGTGCGGCGAAGGCAAGGTCTGACGCAGTCAACGAAGTTTCCATGGCCAAATCCAGATTGAAGGAGGCAAGAAGAGAAGGTGTACGGTAAGCCGCCATTGTCTTTCAAATTCTTAGTTTTTATTCAAGCTTTCAAAGCCTGTTTTGTATTTTTATTTTCACGTTTGTGGCTAGTAGCAAATTTTCTGTTGAGTTATTCATGAATTGGAAGTATGTATGTTTTGGATGTCGATTGGACTGGAGTTTCCTGTGTTTTGACAAAATTTTGGGGCTGAATATAGCTTTAGTTGAGTAGAAGATTAGTAAAATTTCTGATGCCCTCAACCTGTTCGATGAATTGCCTGAGAAACTTTGATGTTTTGCTGTCTTGCATCTTTCCTTCCGTTCCCTTATGCCTCCCATCTTCTGGGTTTTGTTGTCTGTTACTGAATTTGACATGTCTCTGTTTGCGAAGAAAGCTGAAATGGCATCTGATGTGCTTTGATCTTCAATGGTTTAATGTTCTTGATTTGGGTGTGTTAATCAAAAGGGGTTGTGATAATCAAAGGGAATTTTTAGTAATCCGAATCTCAGGCTTGAATTTGGGTTTGTGCATGATTTGTATACTGAATAGCCTTTCGATTTTGGAACCCAGCAATTAGCATCGAAGAAGGGAGCTTCTGCAGAGCATAAATTTCTAAAAAATGCAATTTGAACCTTTCATGTTCTGCCTAATTTCACTGTGGCCCAAAAATCTGGATAAATTGAACTAATTTTGTCCTTTTAAGTGTAATCCTCTGTTTGCATATTTTATGTGACTTTGTGGATAGATTAATTCTTGATTTGGGGTCATGATTGGGGCTTAATAATTTTAGTTAATTTGTTTATCTTGTTGGGTTTAGTGAAATAAGTGTTTTGGATCAAGGGGTTATTTGTTTGGGCTACTTGGAACTGGGTTTGATTTTCTTTCATTTGGGTTTGTCCTGGGCTGAAGTATTAAAGCCCATCAGTTTGTTGGTTTATGTTTAGGGTCCGAATAGTGGACCGGCCCATTCCATTTGCCCTGGGTTTTCGGCGGGTTTAGGAAGGTTTCGGCCCAAGAGATAAATAAAATGGCCCAAGGGCCTGTTTCTTAAGAATCTGATAATTGGATTTGCGAATCAGTCCTTGAATTTCTCCTTAATTGTACTGCGGCCCTAAACATTGTTAACCTCTTTCAATTGAGTCCCTAACTTAATTGCAAATAGACCCCTAAGCTTTATATTTCTTCAATTTTGACCCCAAAGCTTTGTTAATTTTTGCAATCAAGTCCTTCCTTCTTTTGGCTTCTTAGATGTGGGTTGTTTACATGATTTAATTGATTCAATTTCATGTTTATTTTTATCTTTTGTGATTATTTCTTGATTAAAGCGATGCCTTGACTCTTTTATTATTTTGGAGGGTAAATAAGCGGTTCCATTCCATTTGAGCCCAATTCAAGGGAGGTACACCCTAATCCTTCATTTCTTACTTTATTTTTGACTCTACGTGCTCCTATGAGTTATGTGTGAATATGCATGCTTTAATTTGCTTTTCATTTCATGTTTAATTGCCTATTTCGCTTTCTTTTTATTTCATTTTTCTTAATTTGCAAGCGATTTGAAGGCACTTGAATGCCAAGTTGTAATAGCTAGGTTATTATTTTTATTTTTATTCCGTTCCCCCCTCCTAGATTGTATAGGCCTTCTTCCCCTAAAAATGTAATAGTTAGGGCCTTAGTTTCCTTATGTGTCTTGCATGTCTATGTGCTATATGTTTCATCGCTTTCTTAGGTTTTGGCATCTAGATATGCATGCTAAGTGTTATGTGCTATGTGTTTATGAGTGTTTGGCATGTCTACTCGCTTTCCATGGCCATGAATGAATGTGATGGATGAATGTACGTTTCCACTAGTCCAACGCTAGTCGGAATTCATAGAATGGGCTAGTCCAACGCTAGACCCTTAGGAATTTCCTTTCGTTAGTACATGTTTGCATGTTCATTACATGTCATGCATTCTTTTTAGTTTTTTATCATTTTTGCATGCCCCTCGAACCCCTTTTCCTTCCATTTTAGGATTTTTGCATTTCATGCTAGTTATAGGGTTCATTTGCTTGAGGGTCCCCTTAAATATGGGATATAGACGAGTGTGGCTTTTTCTAAGCCTTAGCACGCTTGTATTCCCTCTATAAAAGGGCAAATTAAGTCACGATTTAGGTCACCCCGTACCCAATATGCATGAATTCCCTAGGCTCATGCATTTTTTAATCCACTCTACCATTTTATACCCTCATCACACTTTCATTTTTCCTCCCATTTTTGCACACGTGCACCTTTATGTTTCTTCACTTGCACACGAACACTTTTATCATCACTTGCACACATGCACTTCATATTATCATTTCACATACCGTACCTTGCCCACTCACGTGCACATTTTCATTTACATATTTATTGTTTTTTATTACTTTTTCAAACTCATGTCCTCACATTGCATACATGCATTTCATTCATTTGCATCCCACTCGCATTATTCGTGACCTCTCCAAAGGGTCATTATTGGGCTTCACAATTAATGTGATTGGCACCATTCAACCTTTGAAGAGAAATTTCCCCCAATATCCCTAGGTCTAGGGTTTGCATTCATATAGTGCATCCAAATGTAATAAATTTTATTGGTTTAAACAAGAAAATATTTGATTAAATCACAGTAAGCCCTTGGCTAGGTCGAAGGGGTGCCTTGGATTTTATCCTTGCCTTCCCCTTCGTCAAAATGTGACTCCCGAACCTTTTTCGTTGGTTTACGTGGACTAGGAGTCGTTTAAAAGGGGTTTCTTAATATTTTCCTATTTTTTTAAAATTCATTTTTAGGTGACTTGGTACACCTTAACTCATTACCAAGTGGCGACTCCGATTTTTTTTATTTTCAAAAACCCTTTTTAAACTATAATTTTGGGTCAAATCGTCGCATTCTCAAACCCCCATTTAGACCCATTTTTCTTTTAAATAACAATTCATTTTCCAATCACAAATTGAATCAAAAAATACATTTTTTAAACCATTTATTTATTTATCAAAAAATGGGGCGCGACATAGACCACAAGATTGCATTTTCTTTATATAACTAATATTAACATGTCCTAATCTTGCATGCCATAAGAAATCGAGGGTCACAGTATAAGTAGAAAGAAGGCCATGTCTGCTGATCACATTGGCAATGTTAAGTACAAAAAGTCCCTGATTACAATAGCCCTTGCCCACAAATACATTATTTTTGATCATTATGATCTTTCCAGATTCAAATGACACTTTCACTCCAACTTTTCCTAGCAATGCTACGGAAACCAGATTTGCCCGAATGTTGGGCACATGCAGTGCATCATTGAGAGCCAAAGTTTTTCCTGAAGTGAGTTTCAAGAATACTTTGCCCTTACCCAGAACATTAGCAGTTCGTGAGTCACCAAGGTAGACAACTTCCTCATCATCCCCTATAGGAGTATAGGAGGAAAATGCTTCTTGATTTGCACATATGTACCGAGTAGCCCCAGAGTCTACCACCCACTCTTTGACATTGGCTGCAATGTTCACTTAAGAGATGACAGCAGCAATTATATCATCTCTTTCGGTTAAGTGCACCTTAGGAGGATTACCATTTGCTCTGTCACCTTTATTATGTCTGCATTGTAATGCATGATGTCCTGATTTTCCACAATAAAAGCAATTGCCTTTCCTTTTCTTAAAGTTAGGATTGTTAGGCTTGAAATTAAAATTTTTAGGCTTGTAATTTTGGGATTTATTGGCGTACCTTTTATTATTGCCTTGTACCAGATTGGTTTTGAAAACCATCTCCTTTGCCTTGGTAGCTCTTAACTCCCTTTTGTTTGAATCCTCAATGAGGATGTGCTTCACGAGCTCATCCATGGTATAATTTTTCTCCTTGTGTTTCAAGTTATTTTTATAGTCGGCCCATGGCTCAGGTAGCTTTTCAATCAGCATGCCTGCAGCGAATTTCTCAGGAGATTGATGTCTCATTTTCAAATCCTCTAGCATTTGATATTCGGTGATTTTGAATTTTCATCTCCTTGTCATCAGTCATTTGCCATTGGTTGTATTTTCCTACGACAAATTTTTGCTTGGTTGTATCTTCGGCAGTAAACTTTGTTGCCAAGGCTTTCCAAATTGCCTTGGCTTCTTTGCTGCTACAGTAGACGTCAAATAATTCATTAGAGAGTGTTTGAAGGATAGTGTGTCGACATACCTTGTTGGCATATTGCCATGCTTCTTGAGTCTTGGCATCCGCAGTTGTAGAAGGTTGAGATTCAGTGAGCGCATAAGCTACTCCATGGATGTCAAGTAGAGAGTGCACACGTTCTTGCCATCTTTTAAAATTTTCATTGGCGAAAATTTCAATTTTGGATACATCCGGAAAGGGCTTGGCGAATGGTAGTGCCACTGCAACAGTTGCTGATGAAGGCTGTGGGGTGCTAACATTGTTAGATGCCATAGTTTCTTAGATTGTTGAAAAAAGCGGCTCGAACAATGCTAACACTTGAACGCTTGAGTCGTGCTTGAAAGCACTGTCCTAAGAAACTATTTCAGGGTATTGAAATGTTTTCCCAGAATTAAACAAGTCTTCCTCTATTTGTTGAGAGGGAGGTAGAACCAGCAAAATTTTGGAACAAAACCAGCAGTTGAAATAAGACAGTCAAGGAAAGCAAATAGAAAAGAAGGAGGAGAGAGTTTGAAGTGTAGACTTCATTTTTTCGAGTGAAATTGAACCTGCCAAATGGTTCTATTTATAGGCTTCTTGATGATACAAAATACGGAAGAGATAGAATTTGTAAGCTGATTTCTCGTGAGAATAGGCATGCATCCGTACCAGACTTATCCTTTGAAGTAGTCAAAGGTCTATCCTTTGTTGTGAGCTATTGGAAAAGGCTATTGGAAAATGTCAGACCATTGGGAAGGCCACTTGACCGAAGATGTCTCACGTTCTGATTTCTTGAATTTGGCCTTTAGCAAAATCTTATCTTTGAACAATTCTTCCCTCAAAATAGGAACAAATATTTCTGATGAGATTTTATCAAATGAAACTCTTATCCGAACAGTAAAAATCTTTTGAAATATCTATTTTTTACAACATTTCTATCCTGTTCTTTTACCGTCATCATATTTATTTATTAATTTGGTTTATTTGTACTTAATATGTTGACTTCCTGTTTCATTCAATCGCATAGTATTCGTTATTATTTGCCTCCTTTTGGGTTGCTTTGTTCGTCATTTTGATTTGTTATTTCTGATTGGTTGCCTATTCATCGTTATTTTCTGATCTTGTTCAGTATTCTATTTTTATCTTTCAACTTTTCACATTTTAATCTTGAATCTTCAGGTCGCAAAGAGATTGGAGAAGTTTAAAACCACAGTCTTCACACAAATGAGCATGCTTGCAGTTAAGCATGGAGCTATTAAACTAGGGCAAGGCTTTCCCAATTTTAACGGACCCGAATTTGTTAAAGAAGCAGCTATCCAAGCTATTAAAGACGGGCGAAATCAATATGCTCGTGGATATGGTGTGCCAGACCCTCAACTCAGCTGTAAGCAATTGCTGCAACCATTTCAGGCTTAATAGATCCAGATGATGAAGTGATCCTTTTTGTGACTCGTATGAAGCCACATTGTGCATGGCTGGTGCTAAAATAAAGAGTGTAACTCTACGGCCTCCAGATTTTTCAATACCCCTTGATGAGGTCAGGTCTATCATCTCCAAGAATACTCAAGCAATCCTAATCAATAGTCCCCATAATCCCACGGGGAAGATGTTTGCTCGAGAAGAACTTAGGGCAATAGTATCTTTGTGCATCCAGAATGACGTTCTAATTTTTACTGTAGGAAATAGTTAGTGATGAATTCCACATTGAAAGTGTGTGAAGAATAGAAGAGGTTTATAATCAAGTCCACACCTATTTAAATAAATTTGGATTGTGGGAAATTTTGGAGGAAAAGTTCAAAATTGCACATACATTTATCCTGTTGACTATTGAATTAGAATATAACTTTAATGGTTAAAAATTTGGCACTTGAGTCTTAAGAACCGAAATTAATTTTAATTAATTTTGTTTTAAAATTTCTTCTTAACTAAACGATTTTCTTTTAGGGGCTGCGTCTAATGATATAACTCTTAAATGTCCGTTTAGTGTCCATTCATTTTAAAAGGTGCCTATTCATAAAAAAATATGTCTTCAAAAGACATGACATTTCTTTTGGGGTATTTGAACGTTGTAAATAAGGACGTTCAGATGTTAAGAAGTCTCACTTTTACTTCTAGTTTTACTATCCTTCTATTTCTTTCAAAACAATATTTTTTGAACCATTTTTGGGAGAATTTCTTCATATTACTATGTGAAAATTTTGGTTGGCTGTTATTCCAAGAGGGAATTGCCGCAAATCTGATAGTAGAATAGTGGAGACAAATTTTCTTAAGAAAAATGAATCTTCACGTCAAAGCCATTTTCTGTGGTTGTAGTTATTACTATTTCCTAACATGTACAGATAAAGTTTATGACAAGCTGGCTTTCGAAATGGATCACATTTCTATGGCTTCCCTTCCTAGGATGTATGGGAGAACCGTCACTCAGAATTCGTTAGGAAAGACATTTTCCTTAACCGGTTGGAAGACTGGGTGGGCAAATAGCTCCTCCACATTTGACATGGGGAGTGAGACAAGCCCATTCTTTCCTCACATTTGCAACATCAACTCCAATGCAGTATGCTGCTGCAACAGCTCTCAGAGCCCCAGATTCCTACTATCAGGAGCTAAAGACTAGTTACATGGCGAAGAAATTGATCCTTGTTGATGGATTGAAGGCTGCAGGTTTCATAGTTTATCCTTCCAGTGGAACTTATTTTGTAATGGTGGATCACACTCCTTTTGGGCTGGAAAACGATGTTGCCTTCTGTGAGTATCTGATCAAGGAAGTTGGCATTGTGGCAAAATTCCAACTAGTGTCTTTTACTTGAATCCAGAAGAGGGAAAGAATCTTGTAAGGGTTTACCTTTTGCAACGATGAAGAAACTCTTAAGAGTGCAGTTCAGAAAATGAAAGAGAAGCTGTCTAAAAAGTTCTAACCCACAAGGCATGGGGTTTTTAGACCTTATTTATATGGTGCTATTATTGGTAGCTAGTAATATCTCATGTGTTTTGGGAGTGTATATATTTTCTAAACTACAACATTTCTAAGATATTGAATTTCTAATGTGTAATTTCCTTTTTATGGTTTCTAAGTATTCTATCCACGGCTTCCTGTATTCCCTTTGGGTGATGTAAATGTTCTCCTTGATGTCATTTCAGCAAAATTTTTCATTTGTTTTTTGGTGCATGTTCTCCTTCATCACATCTTCTGATTTTATCTTCCATTTTAATGAACTTTTTCAGTTTTTTTTTGTGTTAATGATGGGTGTAAAAGATTGATAGTGCTATTTCAGTTAGGTGTTAATGATTGGTAGCGCTATTTTAGTTAAAATACAAATTTTTAATTTGGGTATTAAGTTTTTTTCTTTTTTATTTTAATTCATATAATTGCTATTCATTTAAAATGATCGGACAACATGAAGTACTATAAAATTAGAGGTGGAGATCATTTTATGGGTGAGGAGTAGAGGTGGCAAAATGGGAGGGATGGGCGGGATTTACTTGGGTTTGAGATGGAAACGAGTCATATGGGTTTGGGTCCAATCTTACCCATATGTGTTTTGGGACTAACTTGGGTGGGATCACTTTGGAATGGGTTTAAATTGATCCCGCCCAATGCCCAAATTTATTTTCTACATATTTTTTTTCCTTTAATTCATTTTTTATTTTTTTATATAATTTTTATATTTTTGATTTATTAAATTTCTTTTAGTTTTATTAAATAAATATGCAAGTGCTTTATACTCAGAATTCCCACCAAAAATTGGATTAACAAATAAAGGAAAAGATAGATATACAGTCATATTCCAACATATATCAAAATGGCCAAGATACTTAGGGTGTTGAATATTTATCCTCATCATTATCCAAGGATGACAGGTCTAAACTGACTGAAATGCTGAAAATTCTTGTGGATAATGATTAGGAAGACTACTAGATTATATTCGCTGGTATGACTATAAAAATTGTTAAAGATAATTTTTGAATCTAAGACTCCGTTTGGATTGACTATTTTTTCAAAAAATAAGTTTTTCAAATACAATGTTACAGTAATATACAATAACTCAAAAAATATCCCATCCATATTAGTATATCAACTATTTCAAAAAAATTTTATAGTAAAAATTTTTCATATACACTGCTACAATAAAATATTTCAAAAACACCCCCAAAAACAGTTAATCCAAACGGAGCCCTTGCTATTTGAGCCCAATGGGTACCCAAGTATTTCCCAAAATTTTTCATCAATTAATGGGTACAATTAGGATTTGTCCCATTTTAAACTCAATATCAAATTCCAGTACCCATCCCGCCCAAAGTCCCCATGGGCATGGGTAACCCATTGGGATTTGGGACAAATTGCCACCTCTAGATGTACCCTAATCCTCAAATATTTATCCCCCTAATTTTTTTTTGGTGTCACTTAACCCCTTGTAGAACAAAACTATCACTCTATTATGTTGATATTTTCTTGTTATTTTTTTCAAATTAGTTTTCTTTTTTCAAATTCTTAGTTCTAAGCAAATAGAAATATCATTTATTTGTTATTTTCCTTTTCTAAAATTTGTACTAGTCAAATAATAGAAATTTAATTGAATTTATGATAGAGCAGTTATTTGGCACATTTTGCATTTTGTCTTAATTTTGGCTACTTACTGTGCTAAGTATTGAGGTTTAGCTCATATTTCATATTTGTATGAATTATAGGTGGTTGGTGTAAAAAATGCTTTTACGAGGCAAAATTCCAGAAGACTCTTAATTTCATGGCGTGACCACGCCAGAGAAAGGAAGAGGTACATCAAAAGGACGGACTCGCGGGATTAATTGAAGAAAAGCCAACTAAGGATGCCGGTCCACGCGAACCCGAAGCACTGGATCAGAACCTTTAAACAAGAGCTTTGCTCCTGGGTGGACTTCTCCTGCGGCATTATATAAGAAAACAAGCAAAGGGACCCGCGGCACTAAGAAGCAATAGATTAGCTTTAGTTTTATGTTTCCCTAGCCGTCAGACGTCGTAAACTTTCGTTTTGCTTTTGGCTGGGAGGCTTTTGACTCTTTCATTTTTACTTTGGCTCTGTACAATTTTCGTTGGCTTTTGCGTTATGCTTGTGGGCTTCAGTACAAACATCAACGCAAAGACAAGGAAGACTTTTTCCTTCTTCTTTCTTCAGTGCTTCATCGTTCCAAATTCTGTGATGTTTGCGCGGATGTTTTCAATTAAATCACATGGGATTGACATGATGAGGCGCGGCTAATTTTCTCCTCTACTCAGAGGTCGACGCGAGGGCGCGGTCCATAACATCTGTGAGATCTAATCGAATTTTATTAATTCTTCCAATTGTTACTATTCGTGCGTTTTCTGAATTAATTGTTCATGGGTATTTTATTAATTGAATATCAACGGCCGGGTATTTGATTTAATTTAATAGCCTATTGCCACGTTAATTAAATAGAACCCGTAATTGTTCATTTAGTTAACACCTCGTGGCAACCACCATAATTGGCTTTATGATGGGGAAACGCAAGATCTAATTTAAATAAACCCTCTTAGCGTGTTTATTGGTTAGAGTTGGGTTCTTCTAGCTTTAATGCAATTGGGTAATTAAATTACTACGGTCGTACCTAGGGTTGTTATCTGGTTAGAGAAGCAGTCAATGGTCGTACCTTGACTGTCGAAAAAGTAAGGAAGAACTGGTTGTCAGACCTTATTGATAGCTATAACCAACCTAGTGATAAATGGATGAAATATCTTTGCATCGATGAGCATTTAATTGGACCGTGCCTGAGCAGTTGATCCTTTGGGTAGAACTTTTATTAATTGCTATTTTTAGTAAATTGTGCTTTGTGAGTTAGTTTTGAATTTTGTTTGTTTTATTTCATTTTTTATTTTCCTCCCATCAAAAACCCCCCATACTCTGAACTCGAGAAGAAACGAATTATTCCCAGTCCCTGTGGAATCGACCCTACTCACCGCTATATGTAAAATTTACATTTTTCTCGAGTAGGTATTTATTATTGCACAGGTTTGACACCCTGTCAATTTTTGGCCCCGTTGCCGGGGACTGGTGCCTATTTAATTTGTTTCTTTTTTAGTTCATTTTATTTTCATTTCCATTTTTTTCCCCTCTTATTTTTTTTCTTTTTTTTCTTTACTAGTTTATGGCTGCTAACACTCCGTATTTTGGTGATAGACTGGATTTTGTTTCCAGGGAAGGCAATGAGGCTTGTTTTTTTGCTAAGTTTGCATATTCAGAGGCACTAAACTCTATTAGAGAAACAATGGTTGCTGCAACCTGTAAAATTTGTTATGCCAGGGATCATTTAACCGGTATGTGCCCCGAATATCAAGATAATCTAAGTGTCCCACTCAATAATTATGGAGATTTTTCACCCTGGTCTCAAACGTGGTATGACCCTTATTCAAATGGGTATGAGCAAGAATGGTGGGATGATTCCAATTTTAATTATCAACAAAGGCCAATAGATTTTCAACAGCTAGAGTCTCAAGAACCGTCATCCATGTCAGGTATGTCTCTTGAAGAAATAGTTGAATTAATAGCTACTAACACATATCAAATTCAACAGGAGGTACATCAACTTCAACAGGAGACACAAAAGATGAGTAAAGAGATGAAAGAAGGAAGGCGTGAATGGGCATCTAAAATGAGCAAATTGATTTCTCCAGTTTATGAAGAATTGCCCTCACCGACTATTATCGGCCATAAGAAAGACGAGAGTGCAATTATTCTGACAAATGATATGGTACTGCAAGAGTCTCAAGAAGAAGAATCTAAAGATGCAGTTGAAAAGAAAGTTAAATCGCAAGAATTGAGACCCCAACATCAAATGGTGCAAGTGAATGAATCCAGTGAACAATCCAAATGCGGTGACATCTCCTCCATTCCTTGATCAATATTTTTCTGACTTTTATTCTTTAATTCCTGTTAGTGAGATTGATTTTATTATATCAGACGATTTTGAATTTCATGCCAGGAATAAGTTAAGAGTCATGATGGCAAAATATCTCGGACCAATAAGTGCTCTTGATGGAGGAGTGAGTGAAGATTTAAGGTCATCACTTGTTTGTTTGGCGCCATCTACTGATCCATGGAAGTCCGTAGCTCGTGTGCTCAAGAATTGCTCTATTTACGAGGGATATCAGGACTACATAGAAGATGAAGCGCTGAAACGAGCTACACGATTTTATCCTCCATGAATAAATATGACGATGTCTAGCCAAAAACATTAAAGAAAGGCGCTGCTTGGGAGGCAACCCAAGGCTTCTTTTGTTTTAGTTTTCTTATATTTTTGAAATTTTTTGTTGAGTGTTAGTGTCATTTATTGGGTTTTTGTTTTATGGCAGGAAGCAGGAAGTTAGACATGCCCACGCTAGGTGGTCACGCCTAAGCAGTGAAGTTTTGGAATTGACGGTCAGAAGATTATAGCTTCCAAGGCGTGCCCACGCCTTCCAGCCTTTGCGCCAACGACAGTCAAAGATTGACCAGGATACTCTCTAATCCCACCTTCTACTTTTCTCTTTTCTTGTCTTGTATGGCCTTGTCAATTTCCATTGTCTCAGTTTCTACTTTTCAATTTTCTTTGTTTTGTCTGAGTTTTTCAAGGTTTCCCACTTGTCCACCGCCACTAGAAACTTTCTCTCTCCTTCTCGCGCCATCCATCGCACGTCGCTGCCTTCCCCACCGTCACTATCTCTCTCATCAGACAGCTTTTTTTGCTCACATTGGATTCCAACCACCTCACCCTCCTCTGCTTTAGTGTCTCACTGCACCCTCTCGGTGGTCAGGGAAGTTTCTCTCCTTTTCTCCTTATACTTCATTCATCTTTTCTACATTGAGGACAATGTAGGTATTAGGTGTGGGGGGATGGCTTCCATTATTATCTCCTTTTGCTTTGCTTTTAAAACAAAAAAAAAAAAGAGAAACACCAAAAAAAAATGAAAAAAAAAGAGGAGGAAAATGAAGAAAAAAAAGAAAGAAAAAAAGTGTAGTTAGTTGAGTTCTTTGCTATGATGAATAACTCAATCAAGGTGCATGGGCATGTTGTTAGATATACTAGCTATGCATTTCGTTTTGCCTTGACAGTATTGTTGAATGTTGGATATACTGGACTTGACCCACTTTTGTGACTTTTGGGAGCTTTTGATCCATGCATGAGCACATTATTCTTGTTTGCTCTATTTTTGTTTGATTGAGTGGGTATCACACATGGTATCGGCATTCTAGAACTTGCTATTTTATACATGTCGAGACCACATTTTGTTGAACTGGATGCATTTGAAATGATAAGGGCATTTAGGATTTGACCTTCTTTAACTTTCTACAAACCATGCCTTCATCTTATTTCCGAATAGTGAACCAACTTGAGTTTTTATCCTTTACTTTTGCTTGTTAGCCTTGTTTGATAACCCATGACCTTTTTAGACTTTCTTGTTCAATCTTGTGTCATTAAGGGATGTCTGAAATTCATTACTTGTGCAAGGCAAATAAATCTATGGGCACAAGTGTTGTCAAAAAGATGTTGTATGGTGCTGTTTCTGTACATCTGAGATCGAAAGAAAAGCCAAGAAAAAAAAATAAAGAAAAGAAAAAAAAAAGGGAAAATCGGTAAAAAGCTGGTGAGCAGAAGACTCTGTCTTCCAGGGCGTGCCCCCGCCTTGCTAGACGTCCCCTCCAAAAAAAAAAAAAAAAAAAAGAGGAACGATTTTCGACACTTGCACAATGAAAGCAACAAATGAAAACGCCCTACTTGAGAAATTGCCCCGGTAAAGCATTGTGGTTATGTAGTGGATATTGGACATTCTCTTGACACATTACACCCTATTTTTACCTTCTTATCCCACCTTTTACCTAAACCCCATTGCAACCCTATTAAAGTCCCTTTGATTTGTGTATTTAGTTCACTTTTGAGTGGTGGAGATGTGATAAATATGCAAGCCTATGGTAATGCCATTCTCTGATGTTGATTTGAGCGTTCCTAGTATTCATATGTGTACTCTCATTTTGGCGACATTGTCAAGGATTTGAGGTGCTTATGCTAGTATAGATCACCACATGACCTTTGTTTCCCTGGTTGTATCTCTGAGTTTCGAAATGCTTGAAGGCAAGCATTGTCTAGGTGTGGGGGGATTTGATAGAGCGATTATTCGGCACATTTTACACTGTTATTTTGACCTAATTTTGGCTACTTACTGTGCTAAATATTGAGGTTTAGCTCATATTTCATATTTGTATGAATTATAGGTGGTTGGTGTAAAAAATGCTTTCACGAGGCAAAATTCCAGAAGACTCTCTATTTCATGGCGTGACCACGCCAGAGAAAGGAAGAGGTACATCAAAAGGACGGATCCGCGGGATTAATTGGAGAAAGAAAAGCCATCTAAGGATGCCGGTCCACGCGAACCCGAAGCACTGGATTAGAACCTTTAAACAAGAGCTTTGCTCCTGGGTGGACTTCTCCTGCGGCATTATATAAGAAAACAAGCAAAGGGACCCGCGGACTAGGAAGCAATAGATTAGCTTTAGTTTCTTTTTTTCCCTAGCCGTCAGACGTCGTAAACTTTCGTTTTGCTTTTGGCTGGGAGGCTTTTGACTATTCTGCTTTTACTTTGGCTCTGTACAATTTTCGTTGGCTTTTGCGTTATGCTTGTGGGCTTCAGTACAAACATCAACGCAAAGACAAGAAAGACTTTTTCCTTTTTCTTTCTTCAGTGCTTCATCGTTCCAAATTCTGTGATGTTTGCACGGATGTTTTCAATTAAATCACATGGGATTGACATGATGAGGCGTGGCTAATTTTCTCCTCTACTCAGAGGTCGACGCGAGGGCGCGGTCCATAACATCTGTGAGATCTAATCGAATTTTATTAATTCTTCCAATTGTTATTATTCGTGCGTTTTCTGAATTAATTGTTCATGGGTATTTTATTAATTGAATATCAACGGCCGGGTATTTGATTTAATTTAATAGCCTACTGCCACGTTAATTAAATAGAATCCGTAATTGTTCATTTAGTTAACACCTCGTGGCAACCACCATAATTGGCTTTATGATGGGGAAACGCAAGATCTAATTTAAATAAACCCTCTTAACGTGTTTATTGGTTAGGGTTGGGTTCTTCTAGCTTTAATGCAATTGCGTAATTAAATTCCTACGGTCGTACCTAGGGTTGTTATCTGGTTAGAGAAGCAGTCAATGGTCGTACCTTGACTGTCGAAAAAGTAAGGAAGAACTGGTTGTCAGAGCTTATTGATAGCTATAACCAACCTAGTGATAAATGGATGAAATATCTTTGTATCGATGAGCATTTAATTGGACCATGCCTGAGCAGTTGATCCTTTGGGTAGAACTTTTATTAATTGCTATTTTTAGTAAATTGTGCTTTGTGAGTTAGTTTTGAATTTTGTTTGTTTTATTTCATTTTTTATTTTCCTCCCATCAAAAACCCCCATACTCTGAACTCGAGAAGAAACGAATTATTCCCAGTCCCTGTGGAATCGACCCTACTCACCGCTATATGTAAAATTTACATTTTTCTCGAGTAGGTATTTATTATTGCACAGGTTTGACACCTTGTCAATATGATTCCACCATTATTCTTCATCTACTAAATTGATTAATTAATCTAATACAAGCCTAAACATTAAATAAAATACTAGAATTTGCTATTTATCATCATGGATTAAATCACATATGACATCAAAAGAAGTATATCATTCTATATATTTCACTTAATCTAAGATCAAAATTACTCTTTCAATTACAAAATTCATTGTCAAACATGATTAACAACAAATAATCAAAAATTCTGTAACCAAAATATTAAAAAGAGCGAACTTTAATACCATAAAAATCTCAACAACAAACCTTAATATGCTAACAAGAATATTTATGATATTAAAGGTTGTTCTCTGTAATATTTTGGTTGCCAATTTTTTTAATTATTTATTGTTGATCATGTTTGACAACGGGGATATAACTGAAAAGGGTAATTTGAATCTTATATTAAGTGAAAAATATAAATGATATATATTTTTTGATGATATATGTGATTTAATCCCTAATGATAAACAACAAATTTTAGTGTTTTTATTTAACGTGTGTGTTAGTAATAAATTAATTAAATAATGTAGCAGATGAGGGGTAATGATAAAATTATATTATTTTCTCTCTCACAATATCACTTTTAATTATTAATTGGGTCTAAATGTTACAAGATAATTAACTTCAAGGGTTGCTAGTGTAATTTTTGAAACCTAGAGGGAGGCCATTAAAATAGTTAGAAACCTCATGCGAGGTTTCTAAAATTATCCCATGTATTATTTGTAGAGATAGAGCCTTGGTTAAGTGTTAAGCTGATCAATTTCTTCAACCAACCAAATAATAAAAAAAAAAGTGTTCAGCTGATTAATGATACATATGCATGCCTCCCAATAACAAAGTTTGCAATCATTTTGCTTATGAGCCCATAATTGCCAACTATTTGTGGAACTGGGGCATTCATTTTAATTGTAATTATTTTGCCTTAACATTGACTTGAGCGTGGGAATGGTTGAGGACATAAACCCTGAAAAGTCATTTCAGTACTCATTGTCTACAAGTTCCCCCAATAATGAAAGATTTCGTGCTAGTTGTAGGTACTGCAATTGGTGCCTTGATAGAATTTACCACCCAAAAAAGAAATAAGAGCAAAATACTAGGAAACTGCAAATTTTTTCAAATTAATAAATAGTTTATCATTACTATATAAAAAGTATGAATGTTGGTATTGGGTAGTGCAAGTATAAGCACTTTTTTATCTTAGTTTTTGTTATTCCTAAATTACCCTCATGTCTTTTAATTATTGCATTTTAATGTGACACTAATTAAAAGAAATAAAACACTCCAATTGATTACATTTTAGTGGTATTGGTAATTATAATTAAAAATTCCTCATTAAAAACTATTTACCTACCCTTGGACTCCATTTTCTATTATTATACGTATCAAAATTTCTTAATTGAAGCATGAAAATTTCTCATTAGTCAGTAGTTGAGATTATTAAAAAAAATCAATTTCAAAAAATAGATACTCTCTAGAAATGGAGAAACATACAATGACAAGAAAACCCTTATTCATCTGTATATCTTCACACAAATATCACAAGTAAAATTTACAATTATGCACTTTTACCAATATGAAGAATTTTTCATGTTGCACCCAATAAAATTTCAATATACAAAAAATGATGACACCTTTATAACTGAAATAGCAGTATTAAGCTAGAAAAAAGAAATCTAAAATAGCACCATACAAATTACTATTATCATTAATAGCAACTGATCAAAACAAGAAAAACTGAAATAAAATTGAAAACTATTTATAAAATGACATAAAGTAAATAGCAAATGAATTAAAAAGCTAGAATACAATTCAAATAATAGCAAAGACAACATCCAAATCACTGATATCCAGGGGAAGACAAACATTGTTATTAACAATAATATAGTATTGCTACATTTGTTTTGGTTTGAGCAAACCAAATTCATCCATCAAGTCAGAAACCATCTCCAATGATAAAATAAGGAGTATAATAAGAGTAGATATAAAATGAAGAATGATAAAATGAAAATGATATCCAAATTGTTTTTGGTGACATCCAAAATACCCTTATTTTTCTAATGATTACATATATTTATTGTATTGCAATATTAGTGAATAATGGAAGCGATTATCAAATGAAAAGCTTTAAAATTAAGTAAATTCCATTTATGGTGACAATTGTAATTAGACAGATTTAATGCATTCCAATAATTGATAATAATGATAGCGGTTATGGATTAAAAGTTGGCAATTAAAAACTAAAACACTGCAATATAAAAAAATTAATATTAAAATTATTAATTAGCCACAATTCTCATTCCAATTTCATGATCATCAAAAAAACCAATATTAAAACCAAAAATATTGTCCTCGTATGAAAAAAGTAGAATTGTTGCTCTTGCTTTGCATTGGATTGTGCAGAAAACATGAATAAAAGAAAAGGAAAATAAAAAAACTCCAACTATCTCTATCTATAAAATTTCAATTGTTAGAATGTATAAGCCAGAAAAACTTTATGTGGTGGATCATTTATACTCCATTATTGACAAAAATAGAATTAACATAATACAAAGAATTCAAATTACATGTATGTTTATTTTTCTATCTTAATTATATTCTTCGTTTATAAAAAATTGTGATGATTGTGGTTTATATGCAATAGAGTCATGAATATACAATAATTTTGATAACACATGATATTATCAATATTTGATATATTAGAGTTCAAGCTATAAATAAAAAAGTGTTTCATTCATGATTTCAAATTCAATTCTAAGGGATATGTTAACTACATTAGAATGTTTTGTGTCTCTTTTCATTTAATAAAATTTTTAAAAGTAACTAGCTTAAAAAATAAATAACATAAAAATACTATATTATGATGTTGACAATCAAAATTTCATAAAAAAATTTTAGTATCTGAAAAATAATATATTTTAAGATATTACAATCACGTGCAAAGCACGTGATCTATTACTAGTCTAAAGAAATGGGCACTTGTTGCTAACCAGCACCCACTATATACCTGTTAGAAATATCCATTCATAGAAGATATTATTTAGGTAAATTCACTAATTCAGTATATGGCTTCTTCTATTAAGATGATTTGCATACATATCTCTCATCTATTAATTGCAAATTGATGTGGATGAGTAGAGGTCAGTCCCGTTGATCGATAATATTGATTGTATTGACTTTTTCTTTCGGGATATCACCAACGTTATTAACCACAAATTCGATTATTCTTCCATTTGTGGGGTTGAGGCGTCATTGATTTTCTTGCGTTTCCTGTAGGATGATATGAAGTTCTATATCACAAATTTCTATACAAAGTCATCGTTCGGAATACTCGAGGAACCATCACTTCAGTTTCTTGCAAAATGACCAAGACTTAGTATTTGAAGGTGACAAATAACATTGTCCGTGAAAAGTTTCATTCATGTGCACTACTTATTAGTTCTTTCTTATTGTTAGAAATTATGTACTCTTCAAGACTGCCCAACTTATAAATTTACCTTGAGGCATCCTGTTCAACTTCAAAATGTTAAAACTCATCAATTTGGATCATCCTTGGACCTTGGCAATTTAGTTTTGACAGGCTCTTAGATCCTACTAAAATTCCCACCACGGCTAAGAGAAGATGCCTTGAATTACAATGAATTTGCAATTCCCAACACCCGTTTGATCATGAGATTTTGTTCGCTAATTAATTTGCAATACAGAATTTTCACAACTTCCAAATCAACATTGGGATAAAAAAATATTTTGAAGAGTCAGACTTTATATACCTATAATATTCGAATTAACATGAAAGTTTCTAAAATTTTTTTGCACATAAGGTCTAATTTGTAAGTAAAGTGTTTAAAATCTTTCCACATTTCGAAGGGAGAAAAACATTTTTGGCTATAGGACAGAGTATTTTAACAGGTTTGATCAATATGCTAAATCACAAAATTAGCAAGTGATTATATGCAACAATGGCAAAAAATTGCGCTAATGACAAACCAATCTCCTATACGGATTACATTTAATTTTTTAAAAATTGCTCAACAACACTATACCAACGACTTCAATTTTTGCATCTGATTTATTATCAATTTCTTTTATCTGTTAATCATCAGAAATACTAGTATGTTTGCCTAGCATAACTTTTTAGATTATTATACTTTTGTACTTAGTGTATTGACACGTGTGAAGCAAAGGTACTATTTTTATTAGGGTTATTATCACTTTACCCCCTTAACGTTTGGTGTTACTATCAATTTTCTCCTTAACATTATTTTTTAGTTACTTTACCCCCAAAACTAACGGTCAAACTTAACGGAGTTTATTAATTAAAGTAAAAAGACAAGTTTAGCCCTAAAAGTTATTATCACTTTACCCCCATAAACTATAGCCTCATTATCAATTTACCGCATAAAGTTATTTTTTAGGCAATTAATCCCACCATTAAACCAACTTAACAAGTTAAAAAATTTTAGAGGAAGTACCCTCCTCTTTGTATAATAAAAACAATAAAAAAAATTTAAAGTGGCACTTTTCATCTTTAGTATCAAGGAAAAAAGTCAAAGCATTAATCTCTTTCTTCTTAACAATCTTATTAATATTAAAACAAATAGAAAGATTGGGAGGGGGAGGGAGAGGGGGAGAGAGAGATAGAGAGAGAGAGAGAGAGACAGCTCAATTCTTTTTTTTAAATATAAATAAGTAAGAATTAAATACTTATATTATTTTAAAATTATTTTACTTTACTGTTTACCACTAAATTTCAATCCTAATCCCAATAACCTTAAATTAATACGATAATGTTAGATTTTTCTTTATTATTTTCTTTACAAAATCTAATTTTCTGTCTCCTTCTTTCCTATCTCTTTTTCTTTTCCTAGTATTAATAAGTGTGAAAAAAGAAATTTGAGAAAAACCTTTTAATTTTATATTTTTGGATCTCTTAAAGTGAAAAAAAGAAGAATAATCATTTCAACTTTTTTATTTTTAATTATATATATAAAAGGGTCAATATATTTAAAAATTTTTGACCATACTAATTAGATTAACGATGAAGTAAAATGCCTAGAAAATAATGTTAGGAATTAAAGTGATTATATCACTATAATTTAAAAGAATAAAGTAATAATAACAATATAGTAATGCTATAAAATAAAAGGGTATTTTTGTCCAAAATTTCTTAACATGTTGAGTTGAATTACTTATAGGGTTGAGTGACTAAAAGATAATGTTGTGGGGTAAACTGATAGTAGTGATATAGTTGAAGGGGTTAAAGTGATAATAACCACTTTTAATTATTATTAGTTACAAGAAAGCCAGCGATACCTTGATTTAGTGGTAAAAACAATTAAGTGAAGGACAAAAAAAAAAAAGAGGTTTTGGATTCAAATGTTACTAAATGAAACTTTAGTCTTGATTTTATGTTATTATTTGTCCCACCATTTGGGATCAGTTTGTCAAGCTGCTGAATTATAATACGTTTGTCTTGATGCAACCATTTGATTAGTCGTAATATTATGAGGAAAAAGAAAAAAAAAAAAGAACCCTATAACTAAATGCTTTGGTAAGTATCGGTTAGTTGTGTTGTGTTACTACATATAAAAAAATTTTAAACAAAATTAAAAAAATGTAACCAAATGCTTTCCTAAACATGTTGGCATAAACAAAATTTTGCCTACATCTGAGAAGAATAAATTGAAACGAGAAATAAGTACTTTGTTTAGTAGTTATACAGAGAGAATTTTTACTGTCCAAAAAAAAATAACAACAAAACACTAGGAAATTACAGGTTGTTCCAAATTAATAGAAGACTTTGTTTAAGTAAATTTGCTAATTCATAATTTGAGCTGCTTCTATTTGTACGATTTCCACAAATCTCTCATCTTTTAATTGCAAATTAATGTGGATGAGTAGAAGTCATGTCTACTGATAAGTAGTACTGATGTGATGGTACTTGTTTTCTGGCTTCCTGATTTCGTGTACCTCACCAACGTTATTAACCACGAATCCCATTATTCTTGCATGTGTGGGGCTGAACCATCCTTAATTTTCTAGCGTTTCGTGCACAATGAGTTGAAGATGAATAAGTCACAAAATTTCTGTCCAGAATAGTTGAAGAACAATCAATTTTGTTTCTTGCATAAGACCAAGACTTGGTAAGGTCAACTCACCAGAGTCCAGTATGGAATTTTCCAGTCTTCCCACTTGCTAGAAAATTATCAAATGGAGGACAAAGACTCTGTCCCTTGAAGAGTTTCGCTCATAAGTCATGACTACTGGTCGATTGCTCATACTTAGGAATTTAGCTGGAGGCCTTCGAACAAAGTTTTTTTAAAATACTGTTTAACGTCCAAATGTGAAAACTCATCATTTTGATTAATCCTTGAACTTTGGCGAATTAGTTTTGATCATGGGTCTTTAGATTCAAACAAGATTCCCACCAAGGTTCAAGAAAGATGCCTTGATTGGATTGCAATGAATCTGGAATTCCCAGTGCCGTTCCATGAAGTTTTTTAACTGACTAATTTGCGTCAAAAATTTTTTCAAGTTTACTTTTCTTTGTTTGATTAATGAGTGCCCAATACACTAATTAAGAGCGATCCAGGCGTTCGATTTTTCAGAAAGTGCATAAGATATGAGATGTCACTTCTTTACCGTGCCAATGATAGAGTTACATGTTGCTCTTTATTTTTGTTTTCATGGCATCCAAAAAAAATCATAATTTGAAAGAAGACTTGTGAACAACGAGATTGGTTTCTGGAGTCAACACCTATGAAGACTTCACAAAATGTTCTAGTGAGAGATTTTCCCCAAAACTCTGGCATCTCCGGGAAGCAAAAGAAACTTGAAAAAAAAAAAGATTTTTTTTTTCATGAAGGCATAGTACTAAATAATCTGAAAAATGGATCTTTATTGAGTACATGGCCGCGAAAATTACAGTAATTTCCTTGATACTTGGATTGGCATTCATTGTGTAGTATGTGGTTAACTAATTACACTTCATTATTTCCACGAATGGGTATCATTTTTTTTTGGGGGCATCATCTAATTTGCTGTTTTGTGGAGACATAGGTTTGGGTTTGAGTTTAATTTTACCATTTATTATAGTTATTAAACTTTGTTTATTTAAGTGCAGAAAAGAATTGGTTTAGACGCTCCAATAGAATATATATACTCATAATAGTGCTACGTTAATATTTTAATAAATTTGAAATGAACAGACTTAGAACCTACAATATAAAAGCCTTTGTTTAATTAAGAATTTTTAGTTGATAACAAGATTTGGAATTAACACAAAAGTTAAGGAATTAAATAACGAATTTCCCATTTTTGCTTTCTAACCGATAGCATCACAATTACATCACTGGTCAATTGGAACTTAATCTGAAAACAGAAATCCAATTAACAAACATTAGCCATAATATTACTGAGACCGCTATATATTGCGACTCCTCACCCGCCATGTAGCAATCATTAGCCATGGAGAAATTTCACAACCTCTCCCCACTTGGACTTGCGTTGCTATGTTTTCTTTCAGCTTCCTTCGCCATGCTCCCGACCAATATTACCACAGATCAGTCATCTCTTCTTGCCTTGAGAGCGCACATTTCAGTTGACCCTCTACAAATCTTGGCCAAAAACTGGTCTGTTGGCTCTTCGGTCTGCGATTGGATTGGAGTCTCTTGTGGCTCTCGTCATCGTAGAGTGACTGCCTTGGACATTTCAAACATGGGCCTTAGAGGCATCATCCCTCCACAACTGGGAAATCTATCATTTCTTGTTTCTCTTGACATGAGTGCGAACAACTTCCATGGAGAGATGCCGCATGAGTTTGTTGGATTGCGCCGATTAAAACTCCTTAATTTGAGTGTCAACAATCTCGAAGGAGAGTTACCCTGGTGGATTGGTTCATTTCCTCAACTTCTTCGCTTGTCTCTCAGTAACAATAGTTTCACTGGTCTTATCCCTTCTTCCATCTCTAACTTGTCAAAGCTAGAGGAGCTAAGTCTTTCGTACAACCATCTGCAAGGAAACATTCCCACGGGGATTTTCAATATTTCCTCCCTGCAAATCATTGCACTTAAGCATAACGGCCTATCGGGAGTTCTTCCAAGTGACATGTGTTACCATCTTCCTGGACTGAGTTTCCTTTCCCTATCAAGGAACAAGTTATATGGTCAATTACCATCAAGTAATTTAGCTCAATGTTCAGAACTTCGGGTGCTGTCTTTGTCTTTCAACGAATTTGGAGGTTCCATACCAAAAGAAATTGGAGCACCGAAGAAGCTTGAGGAGCTATACTTGGCTTCCAACCATTTAGAAGGTAAGACCCTTGCTAATTAATTCTTTCACCATATATGGACAAAGCCAAATATCACTTGTCTTGCACAATTTTTACTCTATCTTTCCAGATTCCAACTCAAACGGCAAAAGATAAAAGAAAATTTAGATCTGAAGGTTGTTTTCTGCCGAATGAATTCTCAAAATGCTGCCTCAAGGAAAAAATGGTTACCAAAGATTTTCAGAATTTTTAGTTCCTTTACAGCTAGGAAGGACAAGGGACATATGCAGTAGATAAGAATATGGTCCTGGACAAGTTAATGGCGAAAACATATTCATATTTTCTTAGGGCTCTACATAATAGCAAAAAAAAATTTTGAAAATAAAGTTAATTTTCACATGCATTTACTTTAAAATATGTTTTTGATTCCAAAACGAGCCAATTTTAATATGTTGAGATGTGCCGGGATGTGGCCAATTTCCCGCTTTTGGCCCATTAATTTTTTCATTCACTTTTCTTCAAAATGCCCATCAAAGATCTCAACCTCTTGATATTTATTCCATTTCATTTTGCAGGCCAAATTCCAAAAGAGATTGGTAATTCAACTATGATTAAAATACAAAGTTTTGGACACAACAACTTAACAGGTATGACAATTTTTTTAATGGCAGAAATTAGAGACTTATATGGTTTAATATATATGCTCAATATTATTCTGGCAGGTGTAATACCACGAGAGATTGGTAACTGGCACTTTCTCCAACAACTCGACATGGGATTCAATAGCTTAACTGGTTCCATACCAGTAGAGATCTTCAACCTCTCAAAGTTGAGTGTTATGGCACTTACACAAAATCAACTTTCAGGCAATCTTCCATCAACATTCGGTTATAGGCTTCCCAATCTAGAAGAGCTTTATCTCGACGTTAATTACTTTTCTGGAGCATTACCTAGTTCACTCTCAAATTCTTCTAATCTCCGTCTCATAGAAATTGGTGATAACAAATTCACGGGTCCAATTCCCACTTCCATGGGAGACCTGAGGTTCCTTGAATGGCTGGATCTACTTGGCAACAAATTAACGGGTGACTCCACATCTCCAAAGTTGAGCTTCATCACTTCATTGGCAAAATGCAAATATTTGGCAGCATTTTTTTTGGATGGCAATCCATTGAATGGGATCATTCCGGACTCACTCAGTAATCTTTCAACTTCCCTTGAACAACTAACTGCACAGAATTGCAAAATAAAGGGCAGCATTCCTGATGGAATTGGAAACTTGAGAAGTTTGATCCTATTAGATCTATCAAACAATGACTTAACTGGGTCGTTGCCAGCTACAATAAAAGATTTGCAAAAGCTTCAAGGAATGGATCTCAGTATGAACAAACTAATTAGCAGAGTCCCCCTGCATTTTCTTTGTGCTCTCCACAACTTGGAAACAATGTACCTTGGACAAAATCAAATTATGGCCTCAATTCCAAAGTGCTTCGGAAATCTTACTTCCCTGAGGCATCTCAACCTAAGTCACAACAAACTATATTCTGCTCCACCTGAGGAAATATGGAACCTAAAAGATCTCTTAATGCTTGACCTCTCCTCAAATCTGCTGAGTGGATCTTTGCCGTATGCTATTACGAATGTGAAGATGGCAAATTGGGTTGATTTGTCAACCAATCAGTTCTCAGGTGGCATTCCTAACTCAATTGGAGATATGCAGAACCTGCAAAATCTTTCTTTAGCACACAACAGATTGGAAGGATCAATCCCAGAATCAATTGGTAAGGTGTTCAGCTTGGAGTCATTGGATCTATCACATAACTTTCTCTCTGGATCAATTCCAATGTCAATGGAGAACCTTCGGTATCTTAGACATTTCAATGTCTCTTTTAACAATTTAAGTGGTGAAATTCCATCCAAAGGGCCATTTATCAACTTCACTGCCGAATCCTTCGCTTCAAATCAAGCCCTCTGTGGAGCTCAAAGGTTTCTTGTGCCTCCATGCCCAACTATTTCAGCTCACAAATTGAGAACAAAAAAGCTGCATCGAACAATTGTTATTCTACTGGGGGTGATAATAGCAGCGGGAGTCTTGTCTTTTGGATTTGTTTACCTGAGATATCGAAAGAAAGATACACTTTCCAGTGGAGCCAATTTATCCTTAGTTGCAATGCCAGAAAGAATTTCATATTTTGAACTTCTACAAGCAACTAATGGGTACAATGAAAGCCATTTGTTGGGGGCTGGAAGCTTTGGATCTGTTTATAGGGGCACTCTTGTTGACGGAAGGGCTGTGGCTGTTAAGGTGTTTAATTCACAAATGGAAGGAGCGTTCAAGAGTTTTGATGTAGAATGTGAAGTGTTGCGCAATCTTCGCCATCAAAACCTCACAAAAGTCATCAGTAGTTGCTCTACCCCTGAGTTTAAGGCATTAGTGCTTGAGTTCATGGCTAAAGGAAGCCTCGAGAAGTGGTTGTATTCGTACAACTATTTTCTGGATTTGATGCAGAGATTGGACATATTGATTGATGTGGCATGTGCATTGCAATATCTCCACTATGAGTATGCAACTCCGGTAATTCATTGTGATCTGAAGCCAAGTAATGTGCTGCTAGATCAAGACATGGTTGCCCATCTAAGTGATTTTGGCCTTACAAAGTTGGTGGGCGAGGAAAACAGCATCACATACACTGAAACACTCGCCACACTTGGCTATCTCGCACCAGGTGAAGAATTTTCTAACACAGCTAAATTACTATTTCCCCAGTTGTTTTAGTCGCAAGTTCCATATTATAAAAATACAATCAATTTAAGAACATATGATGAATTTATATGCGTCTTGCAGAGTATGGGTTGGAAGGATTGGTATCAGCAAAATGCGACATCTACAGTTTTGGAATCATGATAATGGAAGTCTTCACGAGAACAAATCCCAACAGTGAAATGTTTGGTGAAAAATTGAGCCTGAAGAGCTGGGTGGCTAATTCAATACCTGATGGATTAGCTCTTGTGATAGATGCTAATTTGCTAAAGGAAAATGATGAATGCATTGGTGAAAAGCTAAGCTGCATAGCCTCAATCATGAAAGTGGCTTTGGGCTGCACGATGGAGTCCCCGAGAGAGAGAAGCAGTATACAAGATGTTCTCGTTGCGCTGAAAAAGATCAAGCTTCAGTACATGAGTTCCTTGTGTTCAGGGACTTAACGGTGCATGCATGTTCTCTAAGCAGGATTGCAACCTTCTTCTTGATTGTCTCTAAGCAGGGACTTAACGGTGTTGTACTGGCAGGGCCATTTCTTTTTCCAAATTTTGAAACATTTAAATGCCCAGTTTTGGGTCAAAAATATAACTCATTTTCGTGTCTGGCTCAAAAGGGTAAGCTACATTTCCCACAACCTTTTAATATCACTTATTGTGATAGGGATTTACATTATTACAGCACTCAGAATATCAGGGGCGCTACGCAAAATTGTCAGAAACCTAAAGGGAGGTTTATAAAATTTTCCCCACTACAAGTTTTGCAACCAGGATTAGGCACCATAACAGAAGTTGAAAATGTGCCAGATACAATATCATAGATTAAATTACCACTTAATTAAGACAATCTTCTTTGGAAAAAAAATACAAACAGAGCAATGAGCTTATGAGCCTCTTTCAGCATCTTGGATGACTTTATGATGTTTCATACGCCACAAAAAGGCCCTCCACAATCATCGATATGGCGCCACACCAAGCAGTGAGTCCAGGCCAGACAACTGACATTGAAGAAAACTGTAAACTGACTCAGTCGTCATTGCAGCAATTTGAACCACAACACCTCTTCCCTGCGGAAAACAGGGAGGAGTTGGCATGTCTTCAAATGAAGAATGTAACACATATATTTAGTTAAACAAAATTTGATGCATGAAACAATTTGTACAAAAGCTAAAATTTCCCTGACTTGACGATGCAGAGATGGAATTTTCATTACATCAATGTCAGTATAAAGGAAGCAGAAATTTCAGAAGCTATGCCAAACATTCTTACAGAAAATGTTACTTCAGTTTAAGAAAAGAAATTGCTGAGACATCAAGCTTTTCACATTTTCCTGAATTTGGTCTTGAATGAACTTCAGCTTTGGCCTAAGATTAAAAAGGTTTTGTAGTCTCTCAGTTAACCAAGATTAAGTAGTGGAAAGGAAATAATCATATAAAGAATAAAAGTACTGGTTAAATTAATTCATCGAGTCAACGCATACCCCAAAAGTATAACCATCCGTTCGGCAATACTGCTATACCTTCCCTGCTCTAGCAATATCTGTGATCAAAGTAAAACAATCTGAGCCATTTAAATGAGAAGGATAACCATCATCTAGATACAACAGAGTCAATCTTGTAGAAGGAAAAACTTCAGAGAAGAGAACTGAATTAAAGGTAACCATTCTTGGATCAACATTCTCTAATTAGTTCAGATGTAAAGAAAACAAAATGCAGAAGTATAGAAAATACCAAATTAGTTTTAGAGTCTGATGTATAAAAAATACCAAAAGCAAGAGTCTCCCAATGCAAGGGAGTCAAGAAACCCAAATGCAGAGAGCATTCTGAGACTTCAACAACAACTAATGATTATTCATGTGTGAAAAAGGAAAACGAAAGATTCCTGATAGAGGAAAAAAATTAGCTAAATGATCTCCATGTTGAAGACAATAGAAGACTGGGCAACATAACACCTGTGCATGCCAAAGTGCTAGATGATCTTTAAGCAAGCCAAAGTTCAGAAAGTGCACCAAAGTTCCAAGTAAATCAGTTTGAAGATCTGAAGCTTGTATCTCCATGAGATGTTTGCATTTGATTATTTCAACTAATACCAACATTAATTGCTGTGGAGAAACCCATTCTCCAGGCTCAGTCCATCAGAATAAAGCAATTTCATCCAAAAGATCTTTTTTTTTTTGGGAATTCATCTCAAAGATGTTTCCTATCATTAAGGCATCTAATCGACATTTGCCCAAAGTCGTTTGACAAAATTAATTTACCATGTTCCTGTAAACTGCAGTTGCCATGATTACAATATTCTTGATAGGGCATAAATTGTTAGTAATTTTATTGTTAATTTCCCCTTTTATTCTTGCCAAATATTGTTTTAATTATTAATATTTACTTATATTTGGGATTGGACCCAATTTCAGGGAGTGAAGCAGAAAACTACTAAAAAGGAGGGACTTTTTGGAGACAATTGAGACTTCAAATAAGCCACAGACCTGGCCCACATGGTGATATTCGCGCCACCTGAAGCCCACCAAGCAGCCATGCGCCGCCAGTTTCGCGTTGCCCAGCTGCCATCGCCGCCGCCTCCAAGCTCCACCTCACGGACGACCACCAGCTCTCCTTCACATGCCACCCCAACTTCCTCTCTCCCTCGCGCGACCTTCCCCTTGCGCGAAGCTCCGTCACTGGTCTGCGTAGCTTCTTAGCCCGTATGCCACCCACCTCGCACGATCTTCTCCCCTCGCGGCCGTCCACCACTCAATGCTGCTCACGAGCTCCACCGGCCCCCCCAGCTCACTTTTCCCTCTCTCTCCGCGCCCAGCGCTGCCATTGCGCGCTGCCCGCGCGCACGGCCGTCCACCACCGAACGCCACCTCACTCCTCTTCCTCGTGCGCTGCCTTTGAGTGGCAGCTGCCTCAATGCTGTCCGCTTTTCCCTCCACCATGGACCTCCACTGGCCACCAGCTCCTCTCCGCCGCTCGATCTCTCTCCTTCCAGCGCCACCAGCCACGAGCTACCCAGCGCCGCGAGCCACAGCCACAGCCACAACCGTACCTCCCTCTAGCCAGCTCTCCTGCTCCATCTTGCCGCCAACCGCCGCGCGTTTCTCTCCCACAGGCCACGGCCGTTGCCGCTACCGTTCCCCACTGCCACCAACGACGCCGTTGGGCAGTAGGCAGGTATCTCTGTGTCCCTCTGTTTCCAAGTTGTACTTTACTCTCGCGCTTTCTTAGAGTCCGTTCTTGGGCTCACTTGGGACTCTGTGGTTCAATTTCTACTTGAGACAGTCCGTGGCCATTGTGAGTTGCCTTTGTGCTATCACTTCGAATTATTGATTTCTAGGAGCCATTGCTGCAATTTTGGGTTACATCATTTTTGCATGAGACTAACATTCGGATCACCATTGCTTATTGGTTGTAATTGCTGCTTTGTTGAGGCATTTGTCTAGACACTAGGTGCCTAGAATTACATTTTCTTGCTTGGGGTGGCCGTTTATGTTACTTCATTATCTGTAAGGTATACCAGTGGTACTAGTTGTAGTAATTTGCATACAATTTCTTAATTCGATGTGATTGAGCTTTTGTGACTGAGTTGCTAGAACTTTTGGTTGGTTGAGTTGTGCAATTGACTGTCCAATTGGAGACAGTTGTTGAGATTTTGGGTGGAATTGTGTCTAATTACTGACATTTGTTGATTGTGTCCAATCGGGCAATATTTGGGTCTAATTCCTTTGTTTGGGAGTTTTCGGGCAAGAAATTTCAGTTACTTAGTTCATTGAAGCAGTTGTTGCACTTTGGACGGCCTTAATTCTGAATTTGACTACATGGGGTCCATAAGTACTTATTGATTGCATTTGCTATAAGTGTTGGGGTCTGGTTTAATCTGTGGGAGATTGAATTGTGCATTTTGCTCATTGGGATGGCTTTAAAAATTGTTATTGCTTTGAATTTTCGGCTTCCATTATTTGTTGGCAATTGTAGTCTCTTGTTGCTTAGAGTGATATTTAGAGTTCATGGTGAAGCCACGAATGACACCAGCTCCAGATGCGAGTTGAGAGACTAGAGACTCGGATGACCCACATTGACGTCACTATGCAGGTCTTGATCCACAATTTCCACCTGAACTGCCCCTGTTTTGATGACTTCAGGGAAGTACCGTTGCCCCTCTCCTTCCTTCTACTTTTACATTATCGCATTGAGGGCAATGTGTGAATTAGGTGTGGGGGGGGAATCATTGTGGTGCTAGTAATTTTGTTTTTAGTTTCTAGAGTTTTTTGTTTTTTCTTTATTTTTTTTTAGTTTGTTTTTGTCCATCTTTCGTTTATTTCCTTTTCTTTTTGTTTTTTCTAGTGGTCAGTTCCCATATGAATACCAAGTTTTGATGTTGGATTTTTGTCTCTAATTCTGATATTGCTAAGTTTTAGTAATAAATGGGTATCAAGTTAATGGGGTTAAGTTCAGGAACATCTCTTTTGTGAATATCAGTAATTGCTGAACTTTTCCAATTTTTGGTTAACTTTTCGAAGCATAGGGAATGATTGTTGGCATTTTTCATGTGAATTGGTCCAGTTATTAATTTTAGTTCTCCATGTTTGGAAATTTGCGGCTGGCTGCTGTTATTTTTGTGTTATTTTTAGTTATTGTGCTATATGATTGTAAATAAGAGGTGACTGTACTCCGCTAGTGGTGACTACTGAGTAACCGGGGATTTTCACCTAAAGTGTCGATTCTCGCGTCAAAAGGTAGTAGCTACTATGAGTGCGTGGTCCCATAGCGATTGGAGCTGAGTAACCGGGCTCTTCCATCGGGCAAATGTTGGAGTTCGCGTCAAAAGACTCTAAGGGCTATAGACTAAGTCTTTTGTTACTTAAAAAAAAAAAAACAAAACAAAACAAAAAGAAAAAAAAAGAAGAAAAAAAAAAGAAGTAAAGTAAAGATTGTGTTAGTATGTGAATAAGTTAGCTTGCCGGTTTGTGATCTTAATGTCGAGATTTTGGTTAATAATTGGACCGTTTGCTGATAAATGTGAGCAACCATTCCTTTTGCTTAGATTAGTTTGCTTTAAATTGGAGGAATTGGTAGTTTAGATGCTAACCGGGGTGATTTTTCTTGGATCTTGCCCTGTGTCGCTTGATATATGATTTTCTTGGTGTCTTGGCAATACGGTAGTTGGAGTAACAGCCATGGTCAAATTTTGGTGTTCAATTGTTGTTCTCATGCTTGAGGGCAAGCAAGATTTAGGTGTGGGGGGAATTGATAGGGCATAAATTGTTAGTAATTTTATTGTTAATTTCCCCTTTTATCCTTGCCAAATATTGTTTTAATTATTAATATTTACTTATATTTGGCATTGGACCCAATTTCAGGGAGTGAAGCAGAAAACTACTAAAAAGAAGGGACTTTTTGGAGACAATTGAGACTTCAAATAAGCCACAGACCTGGCCCACATGGTGATATACGCGGACTGCATTTCTTTTGCTGATGAGGAGTGTCTTGAATCCTAGGAGTCCTAGACGCAATGAGAAACGAGAAAAGAGGAAACATTAAGAGGCCTTACCCTTTGATCAGCGGGGACCACGGAGATAAGAAGCATGGGTCATTTGGGCTCTTGGAAAGAAACGTACAGATGCTTGTGAAATGGAATTGGACTCTCAATTTGTGTGGGGACCACGGGACTAGATAGCATGAGTCATTTTCCTTTGGCTTTAAAAGAAAACAAACGTACAGGAGGTTTTCTTATCAATAGTTTTAGCTTAGCTTTTAGCATAGTTTTAGTTTTCTTTTCTTTCTTGGCTCTTTTGATGGCCTGGACCTCAGTTAAATTACGGGGAGATTTTCTCATGAGGCGTGGCTAAGTTTCTGATCTAGTCGAGGAACAACGGAGGACTTGGTTCTACTAAATTTGTGAGATCGAATTAGTTTTTATTTATTTCTATTATTCACTGGTATTCGTCTATCTTCTGCTTTATGTTCATATGGTTGTTTTATTATTCGATTATCCAGGGCCCGGATTCTAGATTAATTCAATAACCTGAAGTCAATTAGGGTAGTTAAATCCGTAATTGTTTAATTATTCTAAACCGGTGGCAACTGGCATGATTGGGTTTGTGTCAGGGAGATAGACAGGCTAACTTAAAGAGACCCTCGTAGCGTGTTGATTGGTTAGAATTAGGCTCTTCTAATTATTCATGCAATTAGGGAATTGAACTTCTATGGTCGTACCTAGGGTTGTTTCCTGATTAGAGAAATAGTCAACGGTCGTACCTTGGCTATCGACAAATTGAGGAAGAGTTGGTTGTTTATCACGTGTATGACAACTATAACTAATTTATCAGACAGTAACTGAAATAATCCTTGCATCTGTGATCGAATTAAGTGAACCATCTCCGAAGTTGTCTCTTGGCTAGAGTTCGTCCATTATTATTTTTATTGTGATAATTAGTTATTTGAGTTGTAGTTATTTTATTTTATTTTAATTTATTCCAAGTAATTTAGTTACTCTCATTTTCAAAAACCCCCCGTATCTGGAACTTGAGAAGAAATTAAATTATCCCCAATCCCTGTGGATTCGACCCTGCTTACCGCTATATACAGAATTTGTATTTTATTTGAGCAGGTATTTATTATTGCACAGGCTCGACACCCTGTCAATTCTATTATCCAACATGACATATATTCCTAGGATTAAGGCCTGTATATGCATAAATTGATTACAAGGACATTAAATGACCACAGGTTGAAAGCTCGAAAGCAATTAAAACAAAAAAATACAACATTCTACATAAATCTAAAGATATTCAAGATTGACATGAATCTATTGCAAGCAATAGTTCAAAAATAAAAATTTCTTATAAGATTAAAATACTTCAGTTTCACCACTCTCTTCAATATCACACGCTTAGTATACAATGATGCTAGCATAGTTAAAAAACATGGCTTGAGGATGACAATACCGTGTCAAGTAACAAAGGCTCATCAGCTTCTAAAAAAATGTTCTTAGTGCTCTTGTAAAGTTCAAAGTCCCACTTTTCACCTCTTTCATAACGGCCACTAGTTATCCAATCAACAATGAGCAAGCTGGAGCTGGGAAAGACTTTGAATACTTGAGTTTGCGAATACTTTGCAGTTGAAAAGCATGTAACTGGATCTGGAATCACAGCCAAAAGTGCATCACTTCCAATTCTTGCCTACTGTGCGGCACAAAAAAGCCGCTATTACCAATAGCTTTAAAACTCAGGAAAGATATTGTATAAGATAAGTAGGGTACTAGATTTTACAAACTTGGCTTGAGAAGCTAAAGTACTCTTCCCCAATAACACTATTTTTTGAAGCAGAGAATGAAACACCAGGTTTTTACAGCCATAATATCTTTTTTTTTTTGTTGGTCCAAAACAAGAACAAGCCAAGATGAAAATTCCATCACTATGTCAGCACAGACAATTCATAGCCATGCACAGTACTTTTTTTTTTTTTTTTTTGGTCTTGGAACTATCTTACTTCCACCTGTTGCCTATCAGAAAAATTTGCTTGCATAAAGTACTACATTTTTTGTATTTCAGATCCAATCGTAAATCCAAGAGGTGATTTAAAGATAACAAGGGGCTAAGAGAGTCTATTAAAGGTTCATGAAAAGTAATACAAAGAAAATGAAGGAAGCAGTTTAGACAAAGGTTTTACTACTAATTTTTTATTCGAATTTTGATGTTGTTGATCAAATTAAGCTAGGATGAATCTTATTACTTCTAAGTCAGACATCCTCATACTACTTATTTGCAGTGAATCTAGATTCCAGATTTCCAGCAGGTACCTCATTTCATGAGGTGAAGTTTTAGGTGTTCCTTTAGGAATGGTAGAAAAGCGTTGTAGACTAATCTAGCAAGTTTTTGTATCAGGGTCCTTATCTATCAATTAGCTTTTAATAGTTTTAATGTTGTATGACTCATGTGCTCTTTCAATAACTTGCAAAAGGGATTCATATGGCCCTTGAATGCTTGACCTAAACTTGTCTTGGAACATAAATGCATCCTAGGATTTCTTCTTATTGACCATCTTCTCTTCTAAACTATACAGCTCCAATCAAAATCCTTATTCTAGCTATCTTCTAGCCTGCACGTCCTCTCTTTTCTACAACTTCAGATTATTCTGTCCCAACCTCTTACGTTTCAAAATCAAATCATCCCCTCCATCCCAAGACAAACAAAGTTCAAAACCATTATTAGCAGCTTTAATGCCAGGCTTCCTCGAGTAGATCTGCGCAATCTTCGCCATCGAAATCTCACAAGAGTTATTAGTAGCTGCTCTAATCCTGAATTCAAGGCATTAGTGCTTGAGTTCATGCCTAATGGGAGTCTTGAGAAGTGGTTGTACTCTCACAACTATTTTCTGGATATAATTCAAAGATTGGACATATTGATTGATGTGGCAGGTGCATTGCAATATCTCCACTGTGAGTATTCAATTCCAGTAATTCACTGTGATCTGAAGCCAAGTAATGTGATGCTGGATCAAGATATGGTTGCCCATCTAAGTGATTTTGGCCTTACAAAGTTGTTGGACAAGGAAAACAGCATCACATACACTAAAACACTAGCTACACTTGGCTATCTCGCACCAGGTGAAGAATTTTCTAACACAGCTAAATTACTATTTCCCCAGTTGTTTTAGTCGCAAATTCCATTACTATATAAAAAGTATGAATGTTGGTATTGGGTAGTGCAAGTATAAGCACTTTTTTATCTTAGTTTTTGTTATTCCTAAATTACCCTCATGTCTTTTAATTATTGCATTTTAATGTGACACTAATTAAAAGAAATAAAACACTCCAATTGATTACATTTTAGTGGTATTGGTAATTATAATTAAAAATTCCTCATTAAAAACTATTTACCTACCCTTGGACTCCATTTTCTATTATTATACGTATCAAAATTTCTTAATTGAAGCATGAAAAATTTCTCATTAGTCAGTAGTTGAGATTATTAAAAAAATCAATTTCAAAAAATAGATACTCTCTAGAAATGGAGAAACATACAATGACAAGAAAACCCTTATTCATCTGTATATCTTCACACAAATATCACAAGTAAAATTTACAATTATGCACTTTTACCAATATGAAGAATTTTTCATGTTGCACCCAATAAAATTTCAATATACAAAAAATGATGACACCTTTATAACTGAAATAGCAGTATTAAGCTAGAAAAAAGAAATCTAAAATAGCACCATACAAATTACTATTATCATTAATAGCAACTGATCAAAACAAGAAAAACTGAAATAAAATTGAAAACTATTTATAAAATGACATAAAGTAAATAGCAAATGAATTAAAAAGCTAGAATACAATTCAAATAATATCAAAGACAACATCCAAATCACTGATATCCAGGGGAAGACAAACATTGTTATTAACAATAATATAGTATTGCTACATTTGTTTTGGTTTGAGCAAACCAAATTCATCCATCAAGTCAGAAACCATCTCCAATGATAAAATAAGGAGTATAATAAGAGTAGATATAAAATGAAGAATGATAAAATGAAAATGATATCCAAATTGTTTTTGGTGACATCCAAAATACCCTTATTTTTCTAATGATTACATATATTTATTGTATTGCAATATTAGTGAATAATGGAAGCGATTATCAAATGAAAAGCTTTAAAATTAAGTAAATTCCATTTATGGTGACAATTGTAATTAGACAGATTTAATGCATTCCAATAATTGATAATAATGATAGCGGTTATGGATTAAAAGTTGGCAATTAAAAACTAAAACACTGCAATATAAAAAAATTAATATTAAAATTATTAATTAGCCACAATTCTCATTCCAATTTCATGATCATCAAAAAAACCAATATTAAAACCAAAAATATTGTCCTCGTATGAAAAAAGTAGAATTGTTGCTCTTGCTTTGCATTGGATTGTGCAGAAAACATGAATAAAAGAAAAGGAAAATAAAAAAACTCCAACTATCTCTATCTATAAAATTTCAATTGTTAGAATGTATAAGCCAGAAAAACTTTATGTGGTGGATCATTTATACTCCATTATTGACAAAAATAGAATTAACATAATACAAAGAATTCAAATTACATGTATGTTTATTTTTCTATCTTAATTATATTCTTCGTTTATAAAAAATTGTGATGATTGTGGTTTATATGCAATAGAGTCATGAATATACAATAATTTTGATAACACATGATATTATCAATATTTGATATATTAGAGTTCAAGCTATAAATAAAAAAGTGTTTCATTCATGATTTCAAATTCAATTCTAAGGGATGTGTTAACTACATTAGAATGTTTTGTGTCTCTTTTCATTTAATAAAATTTTTAAAAGTAACTAGCTTAAAAAATAAATAACATAAAAATACTATATTATGATGTTGACAATCAAAATTTCATAAAAAAATTTTAGTATCTGAAAAATAATATATTTTAAGATATTACAATCACGTGCAAAGCACGTGATCTATTACTAGTATTATAAAAATACAATCAATTTAAGAACATATGATGAATTTATATGTGTTTTGCGGAGTACGGGTTGGAAGGATTGGTATCAGCAAAATGCGACATCTACAGTTTTGGAATTATGATAATGGAAGTCTTCACAAGAACAAATCCCCACAGTGAAATGTTTGGTGAAAATTTGAGCCTGAAGTGCTGGGTTACTAATTCAATACCTGATGGATTAGCGAATGTCATCGATGCTAATTTGCTAAAGGAAAGTGATGAATGCATTGGTGAAAAGCTAAGCTGCATAGCCTCAATCATGAAAGTGGCTCTAGGCTGCACGATGGAGTCTCCGAGAGAGAGAAGCAGCATACAAGATGTTCTCGTTGTGCTGAAAAAGATCAAGCTTCAGTATATAAGTGCCCTCCATTCCAGGACGTCTTAAAGGTGCACGTTCTCTCTGAGATTTGTAGTTTTCCCAAGTGGCTCTGTTTTTTTTCTCTCTTTTTTTTTTTGGGTCAAAAGCGGCAGCATTTCGTTGATTAAAAATAGTCAAACACACAACTTTGAGCAACTGCTCTTCAATATCAGCTTTTGCTGCTTCAGTCTTCCAAACAGTCTCTCTTTTAGTAAAGGAGAAACAACACTTATCAAAAGCTAAACTTAGTTGTTTAATACTATCTTTTATTATGCGGCAAATTTGAGCATCCTCCGCAGTTTCCTCGCCAAGTTTGTCAACCACCACTTTGCAATCTGTCTCAAATTCCACATTTCTCCAGCCTTCAATCCTTGCTCGAACCATTGCTGCTCTTAGTGCTAATGCTTCCTCCACTTTGCTTCTCTGCATACTTTTAAGGGGCATGTCCATAAGCCAATCAGTTTGCCTTTCTTATCTCTTGCAATTATACATCCCCCAACCTGCTTTGTAAGTAGCTACAAGGTTGTAATCCTTTTCATAGTCTTTATTGAATCCATGTACTGCATAGCATAACAAAATTAGTCAGGACATTTACTTTCATTTGCACATAAATATCGACCTTCTTGACCTTAATAGTTCCAGGATAAAATGTTGAAGGACATTGTTTTTTATTTCAAGTTAAGGACTAATCTTTTCCTTCATTATAGATAAACTATCATCTACAAATAGGAAAAATAAAGAAAATTTTATCATCTTTTCCTAATCTATAGTGAAGCCAACAGGGACGTCACATGCCATCTCCTCCATGTTGAAATTTTGTTCACTAAAAAAAATCAAACTAGATTGTCAAAATGGTAGGCTTGGCTGGTTTGAATTTCCTATGTGTTGGGCTGGGTTTGGGTTTCAAAATGGGCTCATTGTGATCATGCATCGAGTTTGGAGCACGACACTAAAAAGGCTACAACTGGTATAATTACATGTTTAATTCTTGAAATACCATTATCTATAAGGCAATCAATATATATCACTATTGTATTATATGCTACTTATTATCTAAAAAATTATTATTGTCTAAGATATTAACAATACTAATTATAATTTCATTACTTAAAATTTGATCTTACAATCAACATATTATATCTTTGATGAAGTGTCACAATTAGAAGTAAGAAAGGTAAAACATTTTAACTCTGAACCTTAACTATTTCAAGCCGAAAGGCACAGTTTAAAGGTCCAATATGCCAAACCCAGTCCTGGCATGAATAATGGCAATTCCGAATGATTGAGACCAGAACAGGACCCTCCACACCCCTCCCGAATTGCACAAAATCACAGAAAATTTCGACTGTCATTTTTCTTTTATTATTCTGTTGCCATGTTTACTCGCAGGTAAGTCCTTCCATTTCCAATTTTGCATTAAAAAACAGTACCAATAACCAATCTATGCTTCTTGCTTGAGAGTTCACATTGCCGAAGAGGTACCCTCAACAAATCTTGGCCAAAAACTAGTTTGTTGATTCTTTTGTTTGGGCAGATGTAAACATGACTCTTACCAATAGTTTACAAACACGGGCTGGGCAAGTGTAAAAATTGGTAAAAACAATGTGATGTAAATTTTGCTTCTTATTATTGTGTAGCAATAATAAAAATATATATATACTTTTACTTTGTGACTGATTGCAAAAGAAAGTTGTCATGTTTGCAATAAGTTAGCCTCTGAATGTATTATGGGATAATTTCAGAAACCTCCCTTGAGGTTTCTAACTATTCCACCAGTCTCGATTCAAGTTTTAAAAATTACACTAGCCTCCCTTGAGATTTATTATGTTGTAACATTTGGATCCAACCAACAATTAAAATATGATATTGGGAGAGAGAAGATGATATGATTCCACCATTACTCCTCATCTACTAAATTGTTTAATTAATCTAATACAAGCCTAAACATTAAATAAATATACTAGAATTTGCTGTTTATCATCATGGATTAAATCACATATGGCATCAAAAGAAGTATATCATTCTATATATTTCACTTAATGTAAGATCCAAAATTACTCTTTCAATTACAAAATTCATTGTCAAACATGATTAATAACAAATAATCAAAAAAAATCTGTAACCAAAATATTATAAAGAGCGGACTTTAATACCATAAAAATCTCAACAACTAACCTTAATATGCTAACAAGAATATTTATGATATTAAAGTTTGTTCTCTGTAATATTTTGGTTGCCAATTTTTTTAATTATTTATTGTTGATCATGTTTGACAACGGGTATATAACTGAAAAGGGCAATTTCAATCTTGTATTAAGTGAAAAATATAAATGATATATATGTTTTGATGATATATGTGATTTAATCCCTAATGGTAAACATCAAATTTTAGTGTTTTTATTTTACGTGTGTGTTAGTATTAAATTAATTAAATAACGTAGCAGATGAGGAGTAATGATAAAATTATATTATTTTCTCTCACACAATATAACTTTTAATTATTAATTGGGTCTAAATGTTACAAGATAATTAACTTCAAGGGTTGCTAGTGTAATTTTCGAAACCTAGAGGGAGGCCATTAAAATAGTTAGAAACCTCTCCATGTATTATTTGTAGATACAGAGCCTTGGCTAAGTGTTAAGCTGGTCAATTTCCTCAACCAAACAAATAATAATAAAAAAAAAAGTGTTCAGCTGATTAATGATACATATGCATGCCTCCCAATAACAAGTTTGCAATCATTTGCATATGAGCCCATAATTGCCAACTATTTGAGGAACTGCCACATTCATTTTAATTGTAGTTATTTTGCCTTAACGTTGACTTAAGCATGGGAATGGTTGAGGACATAAACCCTGAAAAGTCATTTCAGTACTCATTGTCTACAAGTTCCCCCAATAATGAAAGATTTCGTGCTAGTTGTAGGTACTGCAGTTGGTGCTTTGACAGAATTTACCACCCAAAAAAGAAATAAGAGCAAAATACTAGGAAACTGCAAAATTTTTCAAATTAATAAACAGTTTATCTAACGAAATGGGCACTTGTTGCTAACCAGCACCCACTATATACCTGTTAGAAATATCCATTCATAGAAGATGTTATTTAGGTAAATTCACTAATTCATTATATGGTTTCTTCTATTAAGATGATTTGCATACATATCTCTCATCTATTAATTGCAAATTGACGTGGATGAGTTGAGGTCCAGTCCTGTTGATCAATAATATTGATTGTATTGACTTTTTCTTTTGTGATATCACCAACGTTATTAACCACAAATTTAATTATTCTTCCATTTGTGGGGCTGGGTCGTCATTGATTTTCTAGCGTTTCCTGTACGATGAGATGAAGTTCTATATCACAAATTTCTATACAAAGTCATCGTTCAGAATACTCGAGGAACCATCACTTCAGTTTCTTGCAAAATGACCAAGACTTAGTATTTGAAGGTGACAAATAACTATTATTATTATTATTAGTTACAAGAAAGCCAGCGATACCTTGATTTAGTGGTAAAAACAATTAAAGTGAAGGACAAAAAAAAGAAGAAGAGGTTTTTGGATTCAAATGTTACTAAATGAAAGTTTAGTCTTAATTTTATGTTATTATTTGTCCTACTACTTGGAATCAGTTTGTCAAGCTGCTGAATTATAATGTGTTTGTCTTGTTGCAACCATTTGATTAGTTGTAATATTATGAGGAAAAAGAAAAAAAAAAGAACCCTATAACTAAATGCTTTGGTAAGTATCGGTTAGTTGTGTTGTGTTACTACATATAAAAAAATTTTAAACAAAATTAAAAAAATGTAACCAAATGCTTTCCTAAACATGTTGGCGTAAACAAAATTTTGCCTACCTCTGAGAAGAATAAATTGAAACGAGAAATAAGTACTTTGTTTAGTAGTTATACAGAGACAATTTTTACTGTCCAAAAAAAAATAACAACAAAACACTAGGAAATTACAGGTTGTTCCAAATTAATAGAAGACTTTGTTTAAGTAAAATTGCTAATTCATAATTTGAGCTGCTTCTATTTGTACGATTTCCACAAATCTCTCATTTTTTAATTGCAAATTAATGTGGATGAGTAGAAGTCATGTCTACTGATAAGTAGTACTGATGTGATGGTACTTGTTTTCTGGCTTCCTGATTTCGTGTACCTCACCAACGTTATTAACCACGAATCTCATTATTCTTGCATGTGTGGGGCTGAACCATCCTTAATTTTCTAGCGTTTCGTGCACGAATGAGTTGAAGATGAATAAGTCACAAAATTTCTGTCCAGAATAGTTGAAGAACAATCAATTTTGTTTCTTGCATAAGACCAAGACTTGGCAAGGCCAACTCACCAGAGTCCAGTATGGAATTTTCCCAGTCTTCCCACGCGTTAGAAAATTATCAAATGAAGGACAAAGACTCTGCCCCTTGAAGAGTTTCGACCATACGTCATGACTGCTGCTCGATTGCTCAAACTTAGGAATTTAGCTGGAGGCCTTCGACCAAAATTTTTTTAAAATACTGTTTAACGTCCAAATGTGAAAACTCATCATTTTGATTAATCCTTGAACTTTGGCGAATTAGTTTTGGTCATGGGTCTTTAGATTCTAACAAGATTCCCACCAAGGTTCAAGAAAGATGCCCTGATTGGATTGCAATGAATCTGGAATTCCCAGTGCCGTTCCATGAAGTTTCTTAACTGAATAATTTGCGTCAAAGATTTTTTCAAGCTTACTTTTCTTTGTTTGATTAATGAGTGCCCAATACATTAATTAAGAGCGATCCAGGCGTTAGATTTTTCAGAAAATGCATAAGATGTGAGATGTCACTTCTTCACAGTGCCAATGATAGAGTTACATGTTGCTCTTTATTTTTGTTTTCATGGCATCCAAAAAAAAATCATAATTTGAAAGAAGACTTATGAACAACGAGATTGGTTTCTGGAGTCAACACTTATGAAGACTTCACAAAATGTTCTAGTGAGAGATTTTCCCCAGACTCTGACATCTCTGAAAAGCAAAAGATACTTAAAAAGGAAAAAAAAGGTTTTTTTTTTCATGAAGGCATAGTACTAAATAATCTGAAAAGGGTTTTTTTTTTCATTGTGTAGTATGTGGTTAACTGATTTTACATTTCATTAACTGATTTTGGGTTTGAGTTTAATTTTACCATTTATTATAGTTATTAAACTTTGTTTATTTAAGTGCAGAAAAGAATTGGTTTAGACGCTCCAATAGAATATATATACTCATAATAGTGCTACGTTAATATTTTAATAAATTTGAAATGAACAGACTTAGAACCTACAATATAAAAGCCTTTGTTTAATTAAGAATTTTTAGCTGATAACAAGATTTGTTTAATTAACACAAAAGTTAAGGGATTAAATAACGAATTTCCCATTTTTGCTTTCTCCTTCACACATTTGAAGTCCCTTAGATAGATTAACCATGCATCGCTTCCCTCTTTTATTGGGCTATGGCACTCCAAGTCGATTCTCTCCCATGGAAACTAAATAAATTCTACTCTTTACATAAAGCAAATGGTGACGTGGATGTATAGACATAACTTGACTGTACAAACGGTTGTCAATGATAACTGTTCATAACGATGTAATATTTTTTGAACACCTTATATTTTTATGCGAATTATTTATAAAACCGATATGAATAATTATTTTAGGCGCATAAATATTATATATGAAACCAATATGAATAATTATTATATATGAAATTGATATGAATAGTAATAAAATATTATACTTCTGTTGTAAGTATGTACAAGCAGTTAAGATGTAGGTATAACTTACAACTTATTTAAAAAGTGTTATATGCATGGTTCTGGATGATTGTCAATGCCCTGAGGCTAAGGCATCCTTAATTTTCCAGCGTTTCCTGCACGACTGGGACAAAGCCATACAGCATCACAAATTTTCTGGCCAAAGTCGTCCGTTCACAGTAGTATCTTGGAGGTGTTTCTCCAGTCTTCCCACTGGCCTTGTCCTTGATTGCCGAAAAATCAATATATTATTTGTAGACTTTGACATGAGAAATCAATATTATTATTTAAATGCAGAAGTAAAATATTTAATAAGCTTATGTAATACAACTTGTATATTAAAACTCAGAGAAAATTTATCTCAGAATCTTTTCTCAAGCCTTCGGAAGAATTATAGTCATAACTAAATTTTACTCTTTACATAAAAGCAAATGGTGACGTGGATGTATAGTCATAACTTGACTATAAAATTCCCAAGAATAGTAGTCAAAAGAATTGTAATCAGCATCACAATTACATCACTGGTCAATTGGAACTTAATCTGAAAACAGAAATCAAATTAACAAACATTAGCTATATAATGCGACTTCTCACCCATCATGTAGCAATCATTAGCCATGGAGAAACTTCACAACCTCTCCCCTCTTGGACTTGTGTTGCTATGTTTTATTTCTGCTTCCTTCGCCATGTTCCCGACCAATATTACCACTGATCAGTCATCTCTTCTTGCCTTGAGAGCTCACATTTCAGTTGACCCTCTACAAATCTTGGCCAAAAACTGGTCCGTTGGCTCTTCGGTCTGCCACTGGATTGGAGTCTCTTGTGGCTCTCGTCATCGTAGAGTGACTGCCTTGGACATGTCAAACATGGGCCTTACCGGCATCATCCCTCCACAACTGGGAAATCTATCATTTCTTGTTTCTCTTGACATGAGTGCGAACAACTTCCATGGAGAACTACCACATGAGTTTGTTGGATTGCGCCGATTAAAACTCCTTAATTTGAGTGTCAACAATCTCGAAGGAGAGTTCCCCCACTGGATTGGTTCATTTCCTCAACTTCGTCGCCTGTCTCTTAGAAATAATAGTTTCACTGGTCTTATCCCATCTTCCATCTCTAACTTGTCAAAGCTAGAGATCATAAGTCTTGCGTTCAACCCTCTACAAGGAAACATTCCCACAGGGATTTTCAATATTTCCTCCCTGCAAATCATTGCCCTTAAGGATAATGGCCTATCCGGAGTTCTTCCAAGTGACATGTGTTACCATCTTCCTGGACTGAGTTTACTTAACCTATCATTTAACAAGTTATCTGGTCATTTACCATCAAGTACTTTAGCTCAATGTTCGGAACTTCGGGTGCTGTCTTTGTCTGTCAACGAATTTGGAGGGGCCATACCAAAAGAAATTGGAGCACTGAAGAAGCTTGAGGAGCTATACTTGGGTTACAACTATTTGGAAGGTAAGATCCTTGTTAATTTGTAGTTAATTTGTGCAGATCCAGATACAGAAGTTGGTTTGCTCTAAAAAAAAATAGCACTTGTCTTGTGCAATTTTTTTCCGGATTTCAACTGAAGTCTGAAACGGCAAAAGATACATGAAAAATTTAGAGCTAAAGATTGTTTCTGGTGGATTGGTTCATTTCCTCAACTTCGTCTCTTGTCTCTCAGTAACAATAGTTTCACTGGTCTTCTCCCATCTTCCATCTCTAACATGTCAAAGCTAGAGGAGATAAGTCTTTCGTACAACTATCTGGCAGGAGACATTCCCACAGGGATTTTCAACATTATTTCTTCACTGTGAGATGTCACTTCTTCACAGTGCTCTTTATTTTTGTTTTCTTGGCATCCAAAAAATAATAATAATTGGAAAGAAGACTTATGAACAACGAGATTGGTTTTTGGAGTCAACACCTACGAAGACTTCACAAAATGTTCTAGTGAGAGATTTTCCCCAATCTCTGGCATCTCCGGGAAGCAAAAGAAACTTGAAAGAAAAAAGATTTTTTTTTTCATGAAGGCATAGTACTAAATAATCTGAAAAATGGATCTTTATTGAGTAACTGGCCGCGAAAATTACAGTAATTTCCTTGATACTAGGATTGGCATTTATTGTGTAGTATGTGGTTAACTAATTACATTTCATTATTTCCATGAATGGGCATCATTTTTTTTTTTTGGGGCATCATCTAATTTGCTGTTTTGTGCAGACATAGGTTTGGGTTTGAGTTTAATTTTACCATTTATTATAGCTATTAAACTTTGTTTATTTAAGTGCAAAAAAGAATTGGTTTAGACGCTCCAATAGAATATATATATACTCCTAATAGTGCTACGTTAATATTTTAATAAATTTGAAATGAACAGACTTAGAACCTACAATATAAAAGCCTTCGTTTAATTAAGAATTTTTAGCTGATAACAAGATTTGGAATTAACACAAAATTTAAGGGATTAAATAACGAATTTCCCATTTTTGCTTTCTCTTTCACACATTTGAAGTCCCTTAGATAGATTAACCATGCATCGCTACCCTCTCTTTTTGGGCCATGGCACCCCAAAGTCGATTCTCTCCCATGGAAACTAAATAAATTCTACTCTTTGCATAAAGCAAATGGTGACATGGATGTATAGGCATAACTTGACCGTAAAATTCCCTAGAATAGTAGTCAAAAGAATTGTAATCAGCATCACAATTACATCACTGGTCAATGTCGTCAATTGGAACTTAATCTGAAAACAGAAATCAAATTAACAAACATTAGCCATAATATTACTGAGACCGCTATATAATGCGACTCCTCACCCATCACGCAGCAAACATTAGCCATGGAGAAATTTCACAACCTCTCCCCTCTGGGAATTGTGTTGCTATGTTTTCTTTCAGCTTCCCGACCAATATTACCACTGATCAGTCATCTCTTCTTGCCTTGAGAGCTCGCATTTCAGTTGACCCTCTACAAATCTTGGCCAAAAACTGGTCTGTTGGCTCTTCGGTCTGCGATTGGATTGGAGTGACCTGCGGCTTTCGGCATCGTAGAGTGACCGGCTTAAATATTTCGAACATGAATCTTTCCGGCACCTTACCTCCACAACTGGGAAATCTATCATTTCTTGTTTCTCTTGACATGAGAAACAACAGCTTCCATGGAGAGATGCCGCAAGAAATTGCTCGTTTGCGCCGATTGAAAGTACTTATTTTGTCCATCAACAATCTCAAAGGAGAGTTACCCTGGTGGATTGGTTCATTTCATCAGCTTCGTCACTTGAATCTTAGAAACAATAGTTTCACTGGTCTTATCCCTTCTTCCATCTCTAACATGTCAAACCTACAGTATATAGCTCTTTATAACAACCATCTGGCAGGAGACATTCCCACAGGGATTTTCAACATTTCCTCGCTGCAAATGATTGACCTTTCAAATAATAGCCTATCATTTAACAAGTGACATGTGTTACCATCTTCCTGGGCTGATTAGACTTTCCCTATCATTTAACAAGTTATATGGTCAATTACCATCAAGTAATTTAGCTCAATGTTCAGAACTTCGGGTGCTGTCTTTGTCTTTCAACGAATTTGGAGGTTCCATACCAAAAGAAATTGGAGCGCTGAAGAAGCTTGAGGAGCTATTCTTGGGTAACAACTATTTAGAAGGTAAGACCCTTGCTAATTAATTCTTTCACCATATACGGACAAAGCCAAATAGCACATGTCTTGCACAATTTTTACTCTATCTTTCCAGATTCCAACTCAAACGGCAAAAGATAAAAGAAAAATTTAGATCTGAAGATTGTTTTCTGCCGAATGAATTCTCAAAATGCTGCCTCAAGGAAAGAATTGTTACCAAAGATTTTCAGAATTTTTGGTTCCTTTACAGCTAGGAAGACAAGGGATATACGCAGTAGGTAAGAATATGGTCCTGATGGACAAGTTAATGGCGAAAACATATTCATATTTCTTAGGGCTCTACAGAATAGCAAAAAAAAAAAATTCCAAAAAAATTAATTTTCACATGCATTTAATTTAGAATGTCTTTTTTATTCAAAAACGAGCCAATTTCAAAATGTTGACATGTGCCGGGATGTGCCCAATTTCCCGCTTTTGGCCCATTAATTTTCTCATTTACTTCCATCAAATATCTCATCTTGTTGACATTTATTCCATTTCATTTTTGCAGGTCAAATTCCAAAAGAGATTGGTAATTCAACTATGATTAAAATACAAAATTTTGCATACAACAACTTAACAGGTATGATAATTTTCTCAATGGCAGAAATTAGAGACTTAAATGGTTTAATATATGTGGTCAATTTTATTCTGGCAGGTGTAATACCACGAGAGATTGGTAGCTGGTACTTTCTCCAACAACTCGAAATGGAATTCAATGGCTTAACTGGTTCCATACCAGTAGAGATCTTCAACCTCTCAAAGTTGAATATTATGTCACTTACACAAAATCAACTATCAGGCAATCTTCCATCAACATTCGGTTATAGGCTTCCCAATTTAGAATACCTTTATCTCGACATTAATTACCTTTCTGGAGCATTACCTAGTTCAATCTCAAATTCTTCTAATCTCCGTCACATAGAATTTGGCGGTAACAAGTTCACGGGTCCAATTCCCATTTCCATGGGAGACCTGAGGTTCCTTGAAGAGCTGCATCTAGGCGGCAACCTCTTAGTGAGCGACTCCTCATCTCCAGAGTTGACCTTCATCACTTCATTGACAAAATGCCAATATTTGTCAATATTGGACTTCAGTGACAATCCATTGAATGGGATCATTCCAGACTCACTCAGTAATCTTTCAACTTCCTTTGAAAAACTACACGCACCAAATTGCAAAATAAAGGGCAGCATTCCTGATGGAATTGGAAACTTGAGAAGTTTGATCCTATTAGATCTATCAAACAATGACTTAACTGGGTCGTTGCCAGCTACAATAAAAGATTTTCAAAAGCTTCAATACATGGGTCTCAGTATGAACAAACTAATTAGCAGAGTTCCCTTGCATTTTCTTTGTGCTCTCCACAACTTGGATACAATGAACCTTGGACAAAATCAATTTATGGCCTCAATTCCAAAGTGCTTCGCAAATCTTACTTCCCTGAGGCATCTCAACCTAAGTCACAACAGACTATATTCTGCTCCACCTGAGGAAATATGGAACCTGAAAGATCTCTTGGAGCTTGACCTCTCCTCAAATCTGCTGAGTGGATCTTTGCCATATGCTATTACGAATATGAAGATGGCAAATTGGGTAGATTTGTCAACCAATCAGTTCTCAGGTGGCATTCCTAACTCAATTGGAGATATGCAGAACCTGCAAAATCTTTCTCTAGCACACAACAAATTGCAAGGATCAATTCCAGAATCGATTGGCAAGATGTTAAGCTTGGAGTCATTGGATCTATCACATAACTTTCTCTCTGGATCAATTCCAATGTCAATGGAGAACCTTCGGTATCTTAGACATTTTAATGTCTCTTTTAACAATTTAAGTGGTGAAGTTCCTTCCAGAGGGCCTTTTATCAACTTCACTGCCGAATCCTTCACTTCAAATCAAGCCCTCTGTGGAGCTCAAAGGTTTCATGTTCCCCCATGTCCAAATAATTCAGCTCACAAATTGAGAACAAAAAAGCTGCATCGAAGAACTTTTATTCTATTGGGGATGATAATAGCAGTGGGAGCCGTGTCCTTTGGATTTGTTTACCTGAGATATCGAAAGAAAGATGTATTTTCCAGTGGAGCAGATTTATCCTTAGTTGCAATGCCAGAAAGAATTTCATTTTTTGAACTTCTACAAGCAACTAATGGGTACAATGAAAGCAATTTGTTGGGGGCTGGAAGCTTTGGATCTGTTTATAGAGGTACTCTTGATGATGGAAGGGTTGTGGCTGTTAAAGTGTTCAATTTACAAGTCGATGGAGCGTTCAAGAGTTTTGATGTAGAATGCGAAATGTTGCGCAATCTTCGCCATCGAAACCTCACAAAAGTTATTAATGGCTGCTCTAATCCTGAATTTAAGGCATTAGTGCTTGAGTTCATGCCTAATGGGAGTCTTGAGAAGTGGTTGTATTCTCACAATTATTTTCTGGATATAATTCAAAGATTGGACATATTGATTGATGTGGCAGGTGCATTGCAATATCTACACTGTGAGTATGCAACTCCAGTAATTCATTGTGATCTGAAGCCAAGTAATGTCCTACTAGATCAAGACATGGTTGCCCATCTAAGAGATTTTGGCCTTACAAAGCTGTTGAACGGGGAAAACAGCATCACATACACTGAAACACTCGCCACGCTTGGCTATCTCGCACCAGGTGAAGAATTTTCTAACACAACTAAATTACTATTTCCCCAATCGTTTTTGTCTTCCAAATTATAAAAACATATGATGAATTTATATGCATCTTGCAGAGTATGGGTTGGAAGGATTAGAGTATCAGCAAAATGTGACATCTACAGTTTTGGAATCATGATAATGGAAGTCTTCACGAGAACAAATCCCAATAGTGAAATGTTTGGTGAAAAACTGAGCCTGAAGAGCTGGGCGGCTAATTCAATACCTGATGGATTAGCTAATGTCATAGATGTTAATTTGCTAGAGGAAAGTGATGAATACTTTGTTGAAAAGCTAAGCTGCATAGCCTCAATCATGAAAGTGGCTCTAGGCTGCACGATGGAGTCTCCAAGAGAGAGAAGCAGCATACAAGATGTTCTTGTTGCACTGAAAAAGATCAAGCTTCAGTACACGAGTCCCCTGTGTTCGGCGACTTAGTGGTGCATGCATGTTCTCTGAGCAAGATTGCAACCTTCTTCTTGATTGTCTCATTAGGTTATAAATTTGTAGTGGTATTCATAGAGTACATGTTAGAAAAACCCTATAATAATTAACAGTGTAAGTTGATTATCTCACTCTGTCTTTTCTTATTTCTTTTCTTTGCACCTGTTTAATCGCCCTTAATTTGTAATATCTCACAATATTCACCAATCCCATTTTGGGTACCTAAGGACCTATAATCCTTTTCATAGTGAGTCTTTACTGAATCCATGTGATGCATAATAAAACTACTTTTGAGCCATAGATGGAAAAAGAAAATAATAAATAGTGTGTCAAAAAAGTTGCAATTAGTAGGTAAATGGATAGGTTGTGGAGGTGGGCAATGATTTGGATAAATTAATTAAGATTATTTATCTAGCAAACTGTGATTAGGATTCTAAAAATCCTCAAATCAGAATAGTTCTCATGTACTATAAAGTTTAACCCACCACACCTTGTAAATCCTAGAGTTTCGAATTAAAATTCATGCACATAAAATTCTAAGCATCACCTTTTTAAGGGCTTCTTTTTTTTTTTTTTTTTTTTTTGAAGGAAGGGGGGGCGCACAGAATAAGTATACGAAAAGAGTGAAGGTGACCCACAACAAAAATTTTAATATTATTACCAATATTCCAACTTTAATGGTGAGAATTTGATTTTTTACAGACAAAATTAAATAAGGCTCAATTCTTATTAATGACATAAATATAAGATGCCATTAAAATTGGTTTTTCTAGTCTCTGACTCCCTGCCATAATGGCTAGATAAAAGGCAGGTTTGGCACTTGTTTACAAAGATTGAAAATTTTAATGCTAAGCTATCCACAAGAGGGGTACAAGATGAACATTATTTGAAATAATTACTATAACACTTTTTACAATATGATGTATGTGAGATAGAAAGATGGTTGAAAATATAAAAATATGGGTTAAAAAATATATTTATAATGCAAGCGAAATATTATTTAGCAAAACTGAGCTATCCAAATTTTGTGTTTATCCTGTGCGTTTAGAGACTTAATATCTCTTCTAGCTATTCTTGAAAGACTATTTTTCCTCTGCCTTCTTTACATATTCTTATTTTATGCGTCAATAGTTGCCATTTTATCTTGTTCTTTCACCAGAAACAAAACAGTGGTCATGTGGGAGCTACCAATCAAATGAACAATTTTATATCTTTTGTTGTCAAGCTGATGAGGGCCATTCCTTTTTCCAAATTTTGAAACATTTAAATGCCAAATTTTGGGTCACAAATATAACTCATTTTCGTGTCTTGTTCAAAAGGGTAAACTAAGGCTGCAAATGAAGTTCGAGTCTGAGCTCGACTCGAACTTGGCCAACATCGAATTCGAGCTAACCAAGTCGAATTCGAGCTTAAATTCGAGTTCAAAAATATTAAACTCGTTAACTCGCAAGCGGCTCGAGCTCGACTATATATATATATATATTTTTTTTTTTTATTTTAATAGTAAAATTATATACATATATCCCTAATATTTTATTATTTGTTAAGAAACATTATTATTTTATTTATTTTTTTAAGCTCGAGCTCAAGTTTTATATTTTGAGCTCGTCGAGTTCAAACTTCATAAACTTAGATTGAAACTCGATTCGATTAGGTCAAAACTCAAGTCGACTCGACTCGTTTACACCTCTAGGATAAACTATGAATACTTTGATATCACTTCCCTACATTTTCCACCACCTTTTAGGCTTCGTTTGGGACTGCAATACTTTTGGTAAAAATGTATTTTTAGGTGCTAAAAGTACTTTTAAAGTATTTGGTGAACATCATCCCATAAAATTAGAAGTAGAGTTTTTTGTGTTAAAAACACTTTTAGTAAAAACTCAAATTTGGTGCTTTTAGAGTAAATTTTGTGATTTAAAAAAAATATCAATTTTAATCATCTTATCCTATATTATGAACCAAATAAAGAGATAAACACTTTTAAAAAATTTCAAATTACACATTATTCAATACAATAAGTACTTATTGAATTATGTCTCCAAACAATATATTTAAAAGCATTTAAACAGTTGATAAGTACTTTTATTAAAAGCTCCACTAAAAAAGTACTTTTCAATAAACTACCGCAACCCCAAACAGACCCTTAATATCGCTTATTGTAATAGGAGTTTACATTATTACAGCACTCAAAACATAAGAGGTGCTACGCAAAATTGGCAGAAACCTAAATGGAGGTTTACAAAATTATCCCAACTACAAATTTTGCAACCAGGATTAGGCACTATAACAGAAGTTCAAAATGTGCCAGATACAATATCATATATTATATTACCACTTAATTAAGAGAATCTTCTTTAGAAGAAAAAAAAATACAAACAGAGCAATTAGCCTCTTTCAGCATCTTGGATGACTTTATGATGTTTCCTAAGCCAAAAAAAGGCCCTCCACAATCACCGATATGGTGACACACCAAGCAGTGAGTCTAGGCCGGACAACTGACATTGAAGAAAACTGTAAACTGACACAGACGTCATTGCAGCAATTCGAACCACAACATCTCCTCCCTGCAGAAAACAGGGAGTAGTTGGCATGTCTTCAGATGAAGAATGTAACACGTATATTTAGTTAAACAAAATTTGATGCATCAAACAATTTGTACAAATGCTAAATTTGCCTAACTTGATGATGACGATGCAGAGATGGAATTTTCACTACATCAACGTCAGAATAGAAATTTCAGAAGCATCTTATAGAAAAATGTTACTTCTGTTTAAAAAATCTTTCTTTTACAATAAGTGCCCTCCATTCAAGGACGTCTTAAAGGTGCACGTTCTCTGTGAGATTTGTAGTTTTCCCAACTCTCCTAGCTTCTACTTAGTTGTCTTCTTCTTTCTTTTTTTTGTGGTCAAAAGCAGCAGCATTTCATTGATTAAAAATGGTCAAACATACAACTTATAGCAACTGCTCTTCAATATCAGTCTTCCAAACAGTCTCAAATTTCAAGTTATCAGCAAATTTTGCTAATCTACGACTAACATGGTTGTTCTCTCTTTTAGTAAAGGAGAAACAACACTTATCAAAAGCTAAACTCAGTTGTTTAATATCTTTTATGATGGTGGAAATTTGAGCATCCTCCGCAGTTTCCTCGCCAAGTTTGTCAACCACCACTTTGCAATCTGTCTCAAATTCCACATTTCTCCAGCCTTCAATCCTTGCTCGAACCATTGCTGCTCTTAGTGCTAATGCTTCCTCCACTTTTGCTTTTCTGCATACTTTTGACAGGCTTGCCCATGACCCAATCAGTTTGCCTTTCTCATCTCTTGCAATGATATATCCCCCAACCTTGGTTGGGTAATTATTCTGTATTGGTGCCGTATCTGTTAGGCTTGGCTGGAACCGGGCCTTTCGGTCCAAGGAATTAAGCGGTTTGAATTTCCTATGTGTTGGTTGGATTAGGGGCGGGAACGGTCCTCAGATTGACCGTTCCCGAGCTGTTGTCTCACAAAAAGAAAGGTGAGGCCAGAAATAAACCACGTCAAAAGGCTTCTGTTTGGCCCAAAACGACGTCGTTTTATTAAGTGAGACAGTCAAAAAAATGGTTATGCTCTGCTGACCGTAACGGCAAGAAACGGAACGTTATGACCACTAGTAAGCAAAGTCCCGCCCAAAGCGAAATGTCGAAAATGAAAAAGCGCACTTGGACTCCCACCCAAACCAGACGAAGCAGTTGCTTGCGAAAAGCCACGAAGGGAGAAATAAGAGGGGAAAATACGAGATTGCCAACACTCTCCAGCGTGACATTGCGAAAAGCTGTGGAAGTGCAACATTGGATACGGAAAAAAATAGCAAGGAGAAGCAAGAAGTGGTGGAGTGGTGGACAAATTTCTGGTGATTCGGATTTATTATAAGAAGAAGAAAGGTGAACCCAAGGTTGAAGAGGGGAAGATCGTAGGCGCGGGAGTAGTGAACGACCGAAAATCAGTCAGGTATTCAAATTTTTTGAGTCCTACGATGATGTAGTAACGTGTGTGAATTGACATGCTTGTTGAAGGACCTTACTTGTGGATGTTGTTGGCGTACAGTATGATGATCGCTTAGAGGGATATCACGTGAGCACAATTTTGTGTATAGTAATGAGTAAGTGCAGCATGATAGGAGTATTATGTGTTAGTTTTTGAGCATGACAGAGTGAGAGTGGGAAAGAAGGGGGAAATCGTACGGCACAACTGCTTGAGAAAATGTGTGCATGGGTTCGGGAGTTAGTATTGAAAAAATGGGTGCAGATTATAATTAGTATGCGGTAAGTAGGTAGTACAACGCGTTGAGTGTAGCATACACTGCTACATTCGTTGTTATGCATAAACACAAAACTGGAGAAGTAATGCAAGTTGTGGATCAACGGGAACATGACAGAAACAGAATAAAAATGTTATCATGAAATTGGGATGGCGTTTTTGGGTCTTGAATGGTGTAAGTTTATTGTATTAGTTCGTGTGCACGAACACAGTGTTGGATAATTGTTACATGTTGTGGTTGAATAGGTACATAGAAATAACAGAGTTCAAATGTTTTGTAATGAGTTGTGCGTCTCATACTTGCTAATGGAAATGTTATTTTGAAATTGAGATGTCGTATTTGGGTCTTGATTGGTGTAAGTTTATTGTATTAGGGCATGCGCATGAACACAGTGTTGGATAATTGTTACATGTTGTGGTTTAACAGGTACAGAAAAATAACAGAGTTTTACTGTTTTGTACTCAGTTGTGCTTCTCATATTTTCTTCTACATTGATGTTACAGGTTATTGGTTTAGTTGCATAAAGAGAGACAAGTTTCTAGGTTGGAAGTGAATGAGTACGAGAGTAGGTTATAAGTTGGCAATGTGAGGCAGACGGAATAACAAATCATGAGGTTTAGCATAGTCAGTGTGGAATAACGGTTAAGAATCTTACTAGTTATTGTAGGTGCACATCATGTTGGATAGTCATTACATGCAGTCATTTAGTAGTGACACTAGCAGAAGTGCACTGTAAAATTGGATGAACATACACGTAAAATTGTTTAACGGGTTTGTTGCTTCATTCATATTGTTGAAGAGTGTGATAAATAAAGGAGAAGGTGATTGAATCGAACTTGATAGGCAGGGGAATAGATTATGAAATGACTAAATGAGGGATAATTAACCAGAAAATTTGGTATTGAGACAAACAAATTGTGAAAAGGAAGATTACTTGTACAATAATTGTTCTGGTTGGACATCATCTTTGATAGTTGTTACACGTAATAGATCAGAAGTTACAATAATAGAACTGGTCTATAGAATTTCATGAAGTTACTATAAATTTGGATGGCCCCCTATTCTACTGCATTGGTATTGTACAGTAGCATAATAAATAGAAGAAGAAATTGATGGATGAAGTACAATCTGATAGGTAGAACAACAGATTATGTAGATTAGTGGCAGTTGGAATAAATAACAAACTGTGAAGAATGAGTTACTGAGTGTGAGAAAAAATGTTACAGGTCGTACTATAACTAGCGTGACTAATATTTGATGCTCATATATTATGTTTAGCAGTACTTCATGATATGTTATGACTGTGGTTGGAAATAAAATTTTGGAACTGAAGTGCAATATATTTGTTAAAAACATTAGTTTACATGGCAAGAATGCGAGCAGGAAGCACACTTCAGGAAGCAGACAGAGAAGAACTCGCCGAAACAAGTGGTGGTACAGAACACGGTGCAGCACCCACTTCATCGAATAGGTAAGTGGCCAGTGCTTGCGTAAGGTCTTGGCAGGTTAGATTTGGCATCATTATAATGCATTACAATGTTGACTGTTCAGGGGCAGGATGGGAAGGAAAAGAAGCAGTAAAAGGAATGATCGTTTAGGTGGGGAGGAAGAACTGGTTACAGCGGGAACAAGCGAGGTCGCAGAACCAGTCCCACCATTGAATCCATGGATGAAGTTCAGGTAAGATTATTGAATTTGAGAAAAAAATAATGGTACTAAATAGCACATATAACTTTGGAGTTTTGAATGTGGACAGGAAAGAGTATCAACACACGGTTTCGGCGAAGGGTGTTAAGCTGACCGAGGTATGCTGTCCTAGCAAAATAAACTGAAGAATCATTGAACTGATGGGGTGCCTAAGGGAAAAATAGTGAAACGAGCAATTATTTTGTGTTTAGTCTAAAGTGTTTTTTGACTTAATTTATTCAATGCAGTACAATGACATTGCCCGGGCAGCATATAATAAGTTGAGTGAGGAAGAAATGAGGAGGAAGCGAAAGGAGGAGTATTTGAAAGAGAAAGAAGAGTATGAGAAGAAATAGAACGTCTAGGAAAGCCGATATTGCGAAAAGCACGTGTTCAAATCAAGGTAAATACACGGCATGATTCATCAAACACGGATACGAAACTTATATTAGTCTAATGCATATATCTAAAAAATGGTGTAGAATCAGAAGTACACTATCCGATGCTCGCCAAAGCAGATGTCAAGCTTCGTTTCACGAATCGATGAAACTAAGAAGCAGCAGATTAGAGACATAGGATTTGGAGGGCTGCTAGACATACAGTGTCACTGGATTCCTAGTGGCATAGCCACCTGGCTTGTTGACAACTTTAATCCGACATTGAGCAGTTTAAATATACATGGAGATGGTGTGCTACCTTTAACGTCAAAGGATATCAGTTTAATCCTGGGGATCCCGAACGAAGGTCCCGTTCCAGTTGAAGACACCGATACAACCGAGGTTGGGGGAACTGGACCAAGTCATAGGACATACAAATGGAATGAGCTCCCAAATGAGTTGGTAGCCATGAATGCAGGGGAAGAATTCTTAAGACTATTCGTGGCATTTTGTTGTGGATGTCTACTGGTTCCAACCACTAGAGCCGAGCACAAAATAAAGCTTTGGAACTGTACGCAATTGGTTGATAGGGTAGCCAGATTGAACTGGGCTGAGTATGTGAGGATCGTACTATGCAATAAGGTGCTAGAGGTGCAAAAGAAAAGTGAAAAGCAGCACCAATACGTTGGCGGTTGTATCTTCGTTCTGCTGGTAAGATTAGACAGTTGTAGTCATGACGAAATATGCTCTAATTGTTACACAGTGCACCAGAGAGTTAATTAGTTTTGCGTGCCTTCATAACTACTGTCTGTATTTCCACATTTTATCGAATTCAGTGCGATGGATTGATTAGATTATGCTCAAATGAATGCGTCTACGATGATGTTTTAACAGTGTGGTCAAGTTTATCTACAGTTGAATTAATTGCTGTATTGTATTGCAGATTCATTATCTTGATCGGGTACAAATACTGAAGCATAAAGTGTCGAGGACTACTCCGCGAGCTAAGGCATGGACAGATGCTCTGATCTCTGAAAGGGATGCACTTGAGATTAAAAATCTTGGAGCTTATGGAAAAGGAAAACTGGTAAAATGTTATATATTGTTGACCTCATTTCATATAAAAGGTAGTGGTCTATGTAGTCCAATGTTTTTGCTATTGAAATGGTTGGTTTAATTTGTTGTTAAAGATTGGACAATATGATCCGGATGATAATGAATATGATGGGCAGAGTACTGAACTACCCCTGATTTGGTAGGGATGCTGATGAACAGCGGGCACGCCGATATCGGTGTAAGTGGGTCTGTTCCATGATTTAATGAAATTTGTTGTTTGATTAGACGTAATTACTGCATATTGTAAGAAACATTATTGGTTATTGATAGGCCTATCAACTTCATTCATGTTGTAGTATCATGTTAATATGTGATACCAATCCCAATATTACATCCCTGTCTAAAGAGTTATTAAAAATTAAGTCACATGAATGGAAATACAGAAATGATCTCTTGGCCAATCATGTTATAAATGTATGAAGTTTCAATGATCTCGGGTGACCATTTTATTTTTTAGTATATAAGTTACAGTTATAGAACCTATGACCGCAATTCAAATGTTAAATTAAGAACCTTTGCGTAAATGTACTATTGTATATGCCTGTATTGTATTCCATTGTTGAGAGCATGTGGCTCATTTATGGATTGATAATTTCATCATCTAACTGCAGGTTGAGCTAAATGAGCTGTATAACATTGCTGTTAGTAGCCAACGAAGGATATTGAAGATTGCAGAAATCCTCTCCTCTCAGCCGAGAGCAAAAGCTTCCACTTCTGGGCCTGAAGCATTGGACAAAGGGAAAAAACCTGTACAGGAGGACTATACAATGCACAAGAGTCCTGATACCGAAGAAGAGCTGGAATTTCAATCCGCCGAAGAAGAGGCCAACGACGAGGATGATGATGCTGAAGAAATTGATACGGAAGGGTCTGATGAAGACGAGCATAATGCAACGCAGGCCGAGAAAGACGATGCCAATACGAGGACAAATATTGAAGGTATCCCAGACCCAGAGCTGAATGAAGATGTAATGGACGTGGAGAATCCAATTCCTACCTCATCAGTCGTACCCGATAACATCAGTCGCGGATTGGAACAAGGGACCACCTTGACAACAACTGCGCAGGGAAGCATTAGACAGCTTCAAGAGCACGAGCAGGAGCAATACAGGTCAAACGTCATAGAACCTGCCGAAGAGGGTCAATGTACAGTGCAACCACCTTTGCACGCTACTGCATCGACGTCACATCTGCTTGAGCAAGAAATACCACGAAGGTTGCGATCATATGGTCGAAAGCGGAAAGGTTGGTATACTGTTATTATTCATAAGGTTCTAATTCAAGTAGTATGACTGTAACATCTATTATCATGTACGGTAACTGTGTTTATACCATCATGATGGTCTGAACTCTCGCTTGTCATCATCGAAAACTTGTGAGGCATACTGTCATACCCTGTCCGATGTGAAACACATATGAAGTTGATGTAACAAACGTAATTAGGCATATTATGAAAGTATGACTTTATTCATGTTAAGAAGTTAGTGTGTTTCGAAAAATTGTAGTTACATTGCGGTGGAAAAATGTAACAAAATAGTTATTGAAAAGTTACAGTATGTTTAAAAATAGTTACCAAAAAATTTGGTAACTTATAGATTAAAAATTAGTATGTTTGAAGAATGTTTACAGTGTGCTTGAAGTTTGTCACAAAATAGTTACCTGAAAGTTACAGTTTGCTTTATTGAATACAAAACTCCATAGAGGGGATCGTTAGTCTCGGAATTTATTTTACATTATTGTACAATAGTTACCGGAAAGTTATACTGTGTTCGAAAGCTGTTACGAAATAGTTAATGGGAAAGATGCTATTTCATAATTAATGCAAAGTCCGTAACTCAAGAATATTAGTTACGAAGTATTTGTAACTTGTTACATTAGTGATTATTTAGACGAAAATTGAATGTTATTGAAGACTGTTAGTCATTATAATTAATAGATAAGTTACAGTTTCAAAAATTAAAAATAACTCCATATTAAATGATTGCTGTTTAAATGTGTGTTTGTAAGTTGATACTCACTTATTTATTGGTCAAAGTGCATTTGAAAACTCTTAGAAACAGTTAATTTAGCATACTGTTATGGTGTGATTGAAGCCTGTTACAAATTAGTTATTGAGAAGTTATAGTGTGTTTGAAAATTTATCACAACTGTTTGAAAAGTGTTAGTTACAGTGTGTTTGAAGAGTCGTACAAATAATTCTTGGGACAGTTGCATTACATTTGAAAAATAATCGATTGGTGTTTGATGACTGCTAATTGCATTGTGTCTGAAGAATGAAGCAAAATACCTTATAATTTGTTAGACGACAACAAATGTATGTCATATGAAATGCATGTTATTTGCCTTTTGTAGGAGGCCTGGACGTTGAGGTGAAGCACAAGTCTACACGTGCAACAAAGAAGAGCACCGTTCTGCGGTCAGCAGAGTTTATTCTACCAGCACCTGTGACAGTTAGCCTATACGAAAAAAATGTGGTTGCATATGCATGGAATCCGGACCAAAATCCCAAGTAAGATTCTTGACAAAACTATTAATTCGATCTTGTGATCCATTTACTACAATAAGTACGCGTGTGGTTCATAATAAGATGGCATAGAAAAACAGATTCAATATGGATGAGATTCGATTTCATATACATTAGTCAGATTTTCGTGTTTTGGAGTAGGAGTAATAATTATTAGAAAATCGTTTAATTGTGTCCTGGATGTGATAGGGACATACTTGTTCAAATGTATCAATTTTCGCTGACTCGGCTTCACTTGAAGACACTGAAAAATGGCATGCATGTGTCTAATCGGGTCAGTAGTTCATTACTTTTAGTCAAAAAGTTTGATTATGTATCTATTGATTGGAATATTCATACGTAAACTCACCCAAGCAACACTCAATTATATGTTTTGATCACCATTTGCCATTGATTAGGTGATTGATATGTTTGCCCGTCTCATGAATTGGGGTGGAAGAACTGCCAAAATTAGGAAGCTTGAACGCTACATCGTAGAACCTGTTGCAGTTGTGAGTTTGAAATTTGGACTGCATCCTACAGTTGTGTTAAAGTTTTTCATCATCATATCTGAATTGGTATTACGATCCAACGCACCATTATTAATGTCTTCTATGCACCTTTCACTCGGCTATGTTATTGGTTGCAGGAAGGAATTTTAAAAATGGGAAAATTCGACAAGCTCTCTGATGCCAGCTTATCAGCTAAGCTTCTAAAGCTCTTCAAGGTTCGCAATAACAATACGGGGGTTGATCCTGCAAATTGTGATTGGGTATGCAATTATCAGTTTTAATCCAAAACTTCTTATGTGACTGTTGAACATTCAAAACATGTGTGAACTCGGTTATGTAGAATGACCTGTCTGACCTTTTTCATACCTCATTTGGCGCAGATACTTGTGCCAGTATGCATAGAGGGGTCTTGGTTTGTCTACAGCTTTGGTGTCTCAGAGAAAGAAGTGCACGTTGCTAGACCCTGATAGCACTCAAGCAAAGAGCAAAGACATTAGTGTACTGAATCGACTGGTATGTTGGACAAATTGCTAAATGCATTACACGATATGACAGTGACACATTAGTGGATTGTAATCAGTTTTACATAATCTTTGGTGATATAGAAACGTGCACTGGGTTTGGTCGTGGCGGCAAAGTTTGGCAAGGAAATTGACTTCTCCAGTTTCGGATTTTCTGTTGCCGATGTCCCTCATCACTCACCCAACAAAGTGTAAATAGTTTGACTTCTCCCGTCATTATTGTTAGAGCGTGTACTAAGTTTTTTGTCCAACATATATACCATAACTGACTAATGAGAAGACAACGTGAACAGGTGTGACAGTGGTGTTTTCGTTATGACATTCCTAGAGCATTGGAGCGGAAGGTTGGCTGTTCGGCTTACAGAGGTATTACAATTGATATCCCTTTTCTCCCTACAATCCATCTGAAATTGATTTAATGCTTGTTACCTCGACACTCAACTATACTAATTCCTACCTCTTGTGCTGATAGGAAAATGTTGGCAAGTATCGAGTGCTGTACACAGCTCGATTGTGTAACTCAGCGGAGAACTCAAAGTTTCCGGACAGCTTCGCAAACCTGCAAGTACCTAAACGGGCGCAGTTGAATGTTGGTAATGCCTGATTTATAAGTATTGATGACTGGGAGAGAAGGAAATTCACAAAATTGCATTTGACGTGCTTTTGTATATTATTACGTGTATATGACAGCTTTTGGATTGCTGTAACTAATTTTATTTTGGAGTCTACTGAGAAGGACCTTTCTTTTGAGACAGTAGTTTTGTTTTTCTGGAGACATTAGCATCAATACTGATTAGCAATTTGTATCGTGGTGCTGTTTATTTATCATTTGTGGCCATAAATTATGAATTTAATTCAGGTTTTCTGTTGACACTAGAATAATGTCAGTAATAACATTAACGGAGCATTAATTGGTACAAATGTGTCGTGACTCTATGGTTCAAAGATGCTCGTCGTGACTCTGTGCCAACTATACTGGAACCTATCTTGAACAATGTGTAACTATAGAACAAGCGCCCAATTGTAAGCCTATTTGTTCGTTATGCAATTGGATGTAACTTGTCAGTAAATAATTGACATATGAACAAGTCAGTAAATAATGCAACGATTCATTTGACATGGGTATATACAAGTTGATGGGTATATACACTGAGGTCTTTCAATTTGACAAGTTGTACGCTGAAAATAATAAAGGGATTGACCCTCATCCAAAGGGAGAAAAGGCAGGGACGGTTACCCTCTGTGACAGTTAATGGCCAAGATTTGGCTAACAAAATTTGTTAAAAAAATTATTTTGGAAGTTACAGATTAAAAATTAATACTGATACTCCGTATTTGAAGACTTTTTACAGTGAATTTGTAGTTTGTTGCAAAATTAGTTATTGAAAAGTTACATTTTGAAAATTAATACAAATTTCATACATGAAAGCTGGTAGTTATAAAGTGTTTGTAGGTTGTTACAAAATAAATATTGGAAAGTTACAGGGTGTTCAAAGACTGTTACAAAATAGTTATTTGGGAAGTTACAGTTTCAAAATTAATACAAAATTTCATATTTGAAAACTGTTAGTTACGATGTGTTTGGACGTTGTTACAAAATAGTTTTTGGAAAGTTATAGTGTGTTCGTAGACTGTTACAAAATAGTTAGTTGGGAAGTTGCAGTTTGAAAATTAATATAAAACTCCATATTTGAAAACTGTTAATTACAAAGTGTTTGTAGGTTGTTACAAAATAGTTTTTGAAAAGTTATAGTGTGTTCGTAGACTATTACAAAATAGTTAGTTAGAAAGTTGCAGTTTGAAAATTAATACAAAAGTCCATATTTGAAGTCTGTTGGTTACGAAGTGTTTGTAAGTTGTTACAAAATAGTTATTGGAAAGTTACAGTATGTTCGAAAACTGTTACAAAACAGTTATTGGGAGTGTATAGTTTGAAAATTAATACAAAACTCCAAATTTTACATTTTGTTAGTTACGAAATTGAGAACCTGTGGCCCGGATCTGATAGCGACTTACTTATTCAAATGTTTCAATTCTCGCTGACACGACTTGACTTGAAGACACTCGAAAATGGCATGCATGTGTCGAATCGGGTCAGTAGTTTATTACATTTATTCAAAAAGTTTGATTATCAATTTATTTATTGGATTAGTGATACGTAAACCCAATTGTAACAGTCAATTACATGTTTTGAAAACTATTGGATATTGATTAGGTGATTGACATGTTTAGTCGTCCCATGAATTGGGGTGGAAGAACTGCCAAAAGTAGGAAGTTGGAACGCTACATCGTTGAACCTCTAGCAGTTGTGAGTTTGAAGTTTGGAGTGCATCCTATTATGTGCTAAATTTTTTCAGCATCATATTTAAATTGGTATTACGAACCAACACCAACACACTATTACTGACGTCTTCTACACTACTCCCACCCGACCCATTCACATAACCTAACAAATTGGTAGTTACTCGCAAAATTGCCGATTGCAATACCATAAAAGTACACCTAAAAAAATCTATTCATTATGTGTACTTCGGGTTTTGTGTTTGTTTTCAAAAAACATGTTACTTATTCTATACTTACTAATTCTCGAGAATTATGTTACTAGCTAGCTTATATCGTTTCTTGCCACATATTAACTCCCACCTATGTGTTGGTCCGTGTTAGCTCCTGATCAACACACAACCACTACTTCAACAGAAGGTTAAAACACAAAAGCTTATGTGGCCCAAAAGGAGTTTTAGATCGTTCAAATGTCTTCATCGAGCAATTTTGGTGGCGGATCTACTGAGTTAAGGTACCAATATCGGTACTGTCACTGTGGAAAAAGGGCTGGGCTGAAGATCGTGGAGTCACAGAAACCAATGAAGGGGTTGCTGTACTTCGTCTGTGAAGGAAAAACTTGTGCTTTTTTCGCTTGGTGTCATCCAATAGGGAGGAATCATGAGCAAGTTCAGGCTAACTACTGCCCTCCCTCACCTAATCGACAAGCAATAAGTAGAGAAAGCTCCTTCGACAGTCCCGGAACAGTGCAAAATGAACCAAACTCTTTCCCGTATCATGTGCACCGAATCGGACAAGATGTTCGACAAATGAAAACGTTCATGACGATATCGATAGCGGTCGCCTTTCTGTTGCTCCTAATAGCAATTTTTCGCTGACAGCACTTTCAATTTTTTTACCCATATGATATGAACTTCGCCTGTAGTTTGTCGGAGATGTATCCTCTATAGGCAAAGTTACACTGAGGTCCTTGTACTGTTGACTTTTCATTTTGGCAGTTGATCTAGAAGATAGAGTAAACAGTAGATACAGTCGTATAGTTGAATGAAACTGGTGAAGTCACATTGAAAGTTTTTGGTGAAATTATATGATTGCTCTTTTATCTAAAATCACCTGTGTTGTTCAATTATTTTGTGTTAATGACTCCAACCAATTGAAACTATGAATTGTATAATGATGCACAAATGGTTACCTTAATTGTAAATTGTTACAATTCGTACGTTCTTACTTACAGCTTTGTTCGTCCTAAGTTACAACATTCAAGGAAATTAGTTGTCAAATTGAAAATCTTTAATAAAGCATCAGGAGCAGAAGGAGGTGCTTATTCAGGTACTATCACATTGTGGGTCATTGAATGACCAAGGCCATTCAGTTTTAGACATCTGACTCTGGGCCAAAAAACTGACATTCATGATAAAAAGATTTTATGCACAATATTTTACGTATTACTGTGTATGCACATTATCGAAATTAAGGTCACTGATGTGTAACTCTGTATTCACATCGGTACCCTTAATGTTGCAATACAGGTCTTATCATGATAAAAACTGTAAAATTTATTTTATTTTCTGATGCTGATTAGTGACACGACGTAACACTTATTAAGAGTATCGATACTAAAAATATAGTTCAACATTTTGTCCATACGATTGACAAACTGTTCATATATTGCTACAATTCGTAAGTTCTTATTTACCTCTTTGTTCGTTCTGAGTTACAACATACATAAAATTTCTAGTCGAATTTGAAATCCCCTATAGAGCATTGGAGCAGAAGGAGGTACGAACCACTCATAGAGGTAGTAAATTTGGGTCATACACTAACCAAGGCCATAGAGTGTTACACATCTGACTCTTGGCCAATAAACTTTAAATTTGGGCTGTCATGAAACTGGTGACAGTGTAACTGTGTATGCACACAGTGAAATGTACATGAATCTAATGTGTAACTCTGTATCCACGTGACTCTTAAAAGTTGGTGTACAGGACCAAAATATGATAAAAGCTGCAAACATGTGTTGAAGTCTGTAAACGATTAGCAACAGCACGTAACACGTATATTCACTGTCGGTACTACAAATCTGGCGTTTTGTACGTAACAAAACTTATCCGACATGGTTCAGGCACTGCATGTGGGTCTACAGTCTCTTCTCCCGTGATGTACTAGTTGCCCTCATATGCGTTCGGGAAGATCTCACTATTTTAATGAGATGTTCGAGAAGGTCTCGCAACGCAATATTTTGGGATTCGAAACGATCATCGTAACTATTCTCAATAGATACTTAATAAAGTGTCTAAGAAATTTAATGTGTCGGCGGGAGGAATTATCGTTTCTGCCAAGGAAAATAGCACAAACAAGAGAAGATGAAAGGTTCATCGAATATTAACTAGTTGTATTATCACTAGTTGTAATATCGGGGAATATCTAGTTGGAATATTATTCAGTATTAAATAGAGCAGACGAAAAGCTGCTGATTGCAAATTCATTAGTTATAATAAATTGTAACATACAGCTAACTGGTTGTAACGCAATCCGTACATAGTGAAACGTACAGGTCACTGATGTGTAACTGTTTATCCACATGACCCTTAATATTGGTGTACAGGTCATTTTATGACAAAAGCTGCATAATTTGTTTTATTGTGTGAACAGATTTGACACAATTCAATGGCATGCATCGAACTCTACAGCTTCCACTGCGACGACAAAATTGTTTGGCCTGAAATGCGTTGTCCAGTGATATTTTACCACATTGTGAGGGTCCTGCGGACTATAAAAGGGCGCGGTTGCAAAAGTATATCCCTCAACAACAAAAATTTTTTAGTCCACCTTTCATTACTACACAAACATTTTCCATTTTCAATAACTTCACACTTCCCATTTCATTCTACTGAAGGGTGGCAATGAACCCGTGCATGAAATTTATTATTAGTATTCTTCAACCCTCCTCTAACCTCAATTGCAGTGTCATCAATAGAGGGATCACACAGAAATCAAGTTCTTGGGTGCCAAATAGCAGCCAGTAGGTTGCATGATGTTCGAGAAGATCTCGCTAATTTAATGAGATGTTCGAGAAGGCCTCGCTACATCAATTGTTTTGGGGTTCGAATCGACCTTCTCTATGTTCTCAATAGACACTTACTAAAGTGTCTAAGAAATTTTATGTGTTAGAGGGGAGGACTTTTTGTTTGTGCCAAGCGCAATTGCACAGACGAAAGAAGAGGAAAGGTTCATCAGATATTAACTAGTTGTAGTATCACTAGTTGTAATATCAGGGAATTTCTAGTTGTAATATCAATAGTTTTAACTAGATAAGACGAAAAACTGCCGATTGCAAATTCATTAGTTGTAATGAATTGTAACAAATACATAACTGGGTGTAACTCAATAGACACTTACTAAAGTGTCTAAGAAATTTTATGTGTTAGAGGGGAGGACTTTTGTTTGTGCCAAGCGCAATTGCACAGACGAAAGAAGAGGAAAGGTTCATCAGATATTAACTAGTTGTAGTATCACTAGTTGTAATATCAGGGAATTTCTAGTTGTAATATCAGTAGTTTTAACTAGATAAGACGAAAAACTGCCGATTGCAAATTCATTAGTTGTAATGAATTGTAACAAATACATAACTGGGTGTAACTGAACATGTACATGGCGTAACCAAAATTTGTTGCATCTTAATATTAGTTACCCTACTTTCAAATTACGTGTCCCAACGAAGTATCATGTTCTTCTGCGAAACTGTTACTTATTATGTGGTCATGTGGAACCAAGCCAAGCCGCCAATTGTAAGTTCATTTCTGTACTGAAGGAGTAATACCTATTGAAATGCCTGTAATACTATCTGTAATACTCATCATAAATACAATTGTAAACAAATTGTCTAAATTTTAACATATAGGCAAATGACAAGGTGCATGTACAAGCACTTCAATAAGCGGTAACAGCTTATTAACGTCCTGTAACGTACATATGCTGGAGGCAACTGGTTGTTCCCAGGTGTTGTATGGGATACAACTGATAACAAGGGATGTAATCCAATATTCATCAGGGTAGCGATAAAACAATACTCTTTATAATCTCTAGTCAAACAAATTGCTTACCATATTTGGATATTAATCATGCCTGTTAAACAGTTGTAACTAGTTGTAACGCAACAGTAACATATCCCTTACTGGTTGTAACCTATTGTGTACTGTTCGTTCTTCCTTTTTGTGACATTGTAAAACTTTGTTTTAACGTTACAAATTAATTCTCCAAGGAATTATTTTCTTATGCGCACCTATTACCAACATGTGGTCGTGACCTGGCTTGACCATAATTCAATTAACCTAAAAACTTATAATACCAATTGATGTGCCTGTGATACATCATGTCAATGGTGCGCTAAATTCGTCAAGCGATACAAAACAAATGGCCTAAATGATAATATTTTAATAAAAATAGCCCAATAATAATTCGAATTTAGCATCGTAACAAAATCAAGACAATTTATACTTTAGACTGTGTTATCTTATACATCGTACCTTTGGCGGTGCGATCTATGCCAATAAATATGTTATTAAGGTATGCAATTGAATGTAGTAGAATGGTATACATATCACGACAGCCATTCAACTGTTATAATCGATTTAGTGAAAAATATCCGATCACAAAAAACACGTTCAATTCTATTGTAAAATTATTATTTCAATTTTCTACCAACTTTATAATTTCCTAACAATTTTATATAACCCAATACAAACTATTGATGATTACTACCACTAGATGCGATTACAATTGTAATCCACTTGTTTAAATTTGAAAAGAGTAAAATATCAATGGTGCCTGTACAACCTCGTCAATAAGTTGTAACACCTTATTAACTGCTTGTAACGTACATATGCAGTATTCCCAAGTTGGGACAACCACTTAATGTCTCGTTCAAAAAATATAGTTACATATCATTCATCAACCTCATTCTCGGGGGAGGCGACGTCAACGCGAAGTTGCAATCCCTGGGTGTTATTTCTTTCCTGAAATGCGTAACGATGGTAAATCAGCAAATATTATTAATGAAACATACGATTAATGATATACGATGTCCAAGTCTCCAATTAATAACATTACATAAATATGGGCTGTAACGATAAAAGTTTGTCACCTGAGGTGATGGTGCAAATACATGATATGCATCAACATCACAGTGTGTTGAAATTGCCCCACGCTCCTCCTACATTATATAATATAAGTAATCGACTGTCAACAAATCATTACCAGTGCCTATATTGCTCACTTGTAAAGTTAAATTGGACTAGACATTATAACAAAAATGATATATCAGACCATTAAGACATTTCTGACGGAGTTATGCTTGGAAAAAATGGAAAATCTGGGATGCATCCATTCTGTAGGGACACTTGCAGGAGGCCCCTGATTAGCCAAACAGTGGACCTTGGAATAATAAAAAATAATACGTTATTAAAGTGAGCATACGTTAACTACATAATTTGCATGATTTGACAGCCTTCGGGTGCCCACCATTAAATTAAAGAAAAAAAGGTAGCTCTACTACATGAACAAGAAGGTTTAGTTTTAACTACTAAATGTATGCATACCGTTTGACTTTCATCGATATCGGGAGCAACAACATTTGGAGGGCCATTCACTGTCTGACTCATTGAATGCGTCTACAAGTTTCGTATGGGCCAAATCATTGTATAAGACAAACAAAATACGTATATCAGGAGGGATGACGGCCGTAACAACATTATCACACAATGTAACATCAATGTAACTATTTATGCTGTTAGAAACATCCAAATAAAAGCAAGAGTCATGTCCATTTTATACTAACCGAAACAGAGTCAGTAGATGAACGGCATCCCATAAACATGTATTCCTCAAATGAAACTGATGTCGGCTCCGATTCTGAGACCTACAGTATTGACACGACAATAATATTATTTCATAATGAATCTTACCTAAACTTTAGTTAATAGTATAACAATAACTTAGTTTTAGCATAAATGTTCCCCGAGTACCAAAATTTGATCCATACCGTAGTCTGTGTAGTCCTTGATAATCTAGATTTTCTTTTTACTCTGTCAAATTTATCGACCCAACTTCGCATCACTCTACTTTTCTTCCCACCGCCTCGTTTTTTAATGCCTCTTGTGACTACTGCCTCCCCCATTTCATTCACAATTTCAATTTTATCTCGTTCCTCCATATTCAGATTTTTTTGATTTTGCAAAGGTTGCTCTTCGCTTTCTGAGAGGAGGAGCTCAACTCTCTTTGCCAAATCGGATATGACAGTGATTGTTACTTTGCTGGTGTCCTCCGACATTGCTGCTCGAGTTGCGACCTTAATCATGGCTGGAGCGAGCTCCCGATAACGAGTTGAAATCATTATTTTAGGATCAGCCACAATTTCCCGTCTTCGCCGATCAAAACAGTCTCCAGCCCGAGCTCTTTTTGTCCATCGCCTCTTAATGTATTCAGGAGGAATTATTTTTATGCCCACAGTATTAAACACCTTCAACGCGTGCCCACATAAAATGCCTTCATTTTCGTATTTTTTGCAACTACAACGTACACTTAGATCATTCCGATTGAATACCACTATTCTTTCAGGTCCTCCATCATACCTCATGACCGCAAACTCCACAATCATCGCTGCATCTTGTTGTCTCAATATAACCATAGCTGTTGACTCGCCATATTCATTTTGGAATGCAACAAATACGGTTGGTGAATACGTCTCTGATGCATGCACGAGCATAGGTGTTTGCCTTAACCCGACCATGGGGAGCTTTTGCCTCATTTCATATTCTGCGATCAGTTCATTATGTCTCTTTTCATCAACCACCCGATTGAAATGTCTAAAGAACTGCACAAGGTCATGATCCAGTTTCAAATGATTTTTAATTGCTGCATTTAGGCTTTCGCTGAGTTGGGTGCTTCGCATTCCCGCGGTCCATCTTTCTTTCATCATGCACCTTGCCCATTTATCACGAATTTTATACAACCCGGAGAGCCATTCATTATTTTCAAGATTGTGTTTCTTCACCATCGCCTCCCACACCCTATTGAATTGTTCCACTTCTTCAAACTCATACATGCAGGCACCAAACATGTATGGAAGATCACTATTTTCCTTGTAGTGATTGCCAAGATGTTTCATAAAATTACGCCTTATGTGAAACGTACATAGACCGTGAAATGTTTCAGGCATAACAACTGAAAGAGCGGCTGCCATGGCATGATCTTGGTCGGTTAGTATGGTACTTGGACGCTTTCCGCACATTGCTTCTAGAAATGTACCAAACACCCATTTGAAAGAATCTATAGTCTCATCATACATAAGGGCAGCACCGAATATCACAATTTGCCTATGTTGGTTAAAACCCACAAACACTCCAAGTGGCCGGTATTCTTTATTTGTTTTGTAGGTTGTATCGAATGTGACTACGTCTCCAAAAAATTTGTAGTCAATTAACATTCCTGCATCAGCCCAAAAGATATTCGTTATCTGCTCTTCACAGTCCAACTGTACGGCATGAAAAAATGATGGATTCTCGAGTGTTTGCTCTTGAAAATAATTCAGCATGCTACCTGCTTCTCCATATTTTTGCTCTTGAAAATAATTCAGCATGCTACCTGCTTCTCCATATTTCAAACTCCTTTCCCGTCGAGTACGAAGATATCGTTTCAGGTCTTCCCGAGTATATCCCACATTTCCCATCCCACCTGTCTCCTTTCCCATAACCTCATGGCTCTGTTTCAATGAAAGCCCAGCGTCCTCGCTTATTTCAGCTTGGAATCCTTGAGCCTCGCTCACTTTTCTTTGTGATGGCATCATGTGAGCACATTGAGCAATGTGCAACTCATGGTTATGCTCTAAAACAAGATCATGCACACGGTACTTCATTGTTTCTCTAAACAACACGATAACCATTTTAGCTCCACACCCTGTTTTCGTCGGCGCTCGTGTCCTCTTTGGCATCACATCACCTTCGTACTTGCGCTTCACACCTTCCTTGCAGCAACTATATCTCCTAGACGTGGTCACGCCGTCTTTGTCTTTATTCAGATAGTCTTTACGTACACTGAAACCCATTTTAAAGGCATACTTGTTGTAAAACTTGTACGCATCCTCTTCACTGTTGAACTCCATTCCTAACTCAGGAGTCCCATTTTCTGCCAATTTGCTGCAATCCATTACTTCTGCTCCTGCCAATTATGCATCAAACACCCTAATTTGCAACATTTCATGAATAGTATGTACATAAACGACAATATAAATGTATATTATCATTTATAATGTGTTATGAATCACACATTACTCGTATACCAAATCCTATTATTACGCTTATCAATATGATTAATGATTCACATCACCTTACTTTTACTCTAAGACAACGGCATTATCTATGTACAAATACAACTCCATGTACACTAACTTATACGGACTGTAATGTATTGGTCACACGATGTAAGTCTATTTTAACTGTGTGTACATCCACGCTGGTGATTATATTTTGATTCTAGATTCTTTAATTCACTGGACCTTATGTCATTCGTTAATGACAACCGCATAAACCAACTCCACATTTTCTACTATTTCTACATTTTGAGGGCCAAACAAGTACTTTCTACTCATTGTAATATATTTCTTACATCATGTAATTGACTTACAACACAAGGTTCACCCATTTATTATTCACATATGTGTCTTTTCCTCTGCTTCACCTCATTCAACTCTACGCCTCCATTTTATACACACTGTATGGTCAGGAGAGGGGCAAACTAATATTGCTCCATGACCATGGACCAATTACTAGATGCACAATAATTCATATTAATTGTAATACGGTGGCTATAACATGTAACTAATTTACAACAAGATGTATATTCATTCACTTGTTAAATGTGACTTTGTTTCTCTCATCTTTCCCTAATTCCAGTCGATGGTTTACTTGAATACATAACCCTACTTTCTACTCATTGTAATATATTTCTTACATCATGTAATTGACTTACAACACAAGATTCACCCATTTATTATTCACATATGTGTCTTTTCCTCTGCTTCACCTCATTCAACTCTACGGCCTCCATTTTATACACACTGTATGGTTAGGAGAGGGGCAAACTAATATTGCTCCATGAGCATGGACCAATTACTACATGCACAATGATTCATATCAATTGTAATACGGTGGCTATAACATGTAACTAATGTACAACAAGATGTATATTCATTAATGTTAAATGTGACTTTGTTTCTCTCATCTTTCCCTAATTCCAGTCGACGGTTTACTTGAATACATAACCCTAGGTCTTCCAAAAACTATTATCCCGTTATAGTCCATCACTGAAAAGCTGAATGCTCACACACACACAGATACGGTACACACATACAAATACAGTACAACTTCACTATTCTTCTATCATCTTCATATTATTTCTTCAGTGATTCTAATTTCATCCTTCCTTTAACAGATGTGCATTTGGGTGACAAATTATTGGCCACAATTACTGACATGGTTCAGTCATGTTACCTTGGACTGCTAATACGCTGCACGTTTCACCGAAGTCGGAGACGTAGCTGCTTCTGCTATTAAGTTGAAGGACAAAATCTGGTTTCGTGAGATGCTGAATTTCCTCTATTTGCTTCTACCTTACCGCCGCTCTTGCATGCATTCAGAATACATACAACACTCTTATACCCAATTGGATACCACAGCTGCTTCTGCTATTCAGTTTTACGGACAAACTTTGGCTTCATCTCTGTTTGCTTCTTCCATGCCGCCTGCCTCTCCACCCACTTTTCTGTCAATTGCTACCTTCATCAGAGTAGACTACACCCACTTCACCTAGAAACACCCAGTAGGTTGAATCCCAACCGAACTTCAGCTTTCTACCTTCAGTGAGTGGTTGGTCAGAGTAGATTACCTTCACAAGCACATGAAGACGCTTCCCTCAGTTTTGTTTTTTGCGGCTAATTCAAAATTTCAACTTGAATTTCAAAAACCAATTCTCTTCCGTTTGCTCCGTCTGCTCCCGTTTGGAAGTCAACATTTTTTTATTTCGAACGGCATCATTTTTGTGTCCTGCTTCAGCCTTGCTGACTTGGCTCATTTGTCTCCTCACGTTTTTTATTGTGAGGAGACCGTTCAGGAGCGGTCGTCTGAGGACCGCTCCTGCCTCGTATCCGTGTTGGGCTGGGTTTGGGTTTCAAAATATGCTCATTGTGATCATGCGTCGAATTGGGACCACACTAAAAGGGCTACAACTGGTATAACTACATCATGTGAAGTATCACAGTCAGAAGTAAGAAAGGTAAAACATTTTAACCATTTCAAGCCGAAAAGCTCAATTGCGCAAAATCACAGAAAATTTTGACTGTTGCCATGTTTACTCGCAGCTAAGCCCTTCCATTTCCAATTTTGCATTAAAAAACAGTAGCAATAACCAATGTGTGCTTCTTGCCTTGAGAGTTCACATTGCCAAAGACCCTCCACAAATCTTGGCCAAAAACTAGTTTGTTGATTCTTTTGTTTGGGCAATGCTCGGAGTCAGATGTAAACATGACTCTTACCAACAGTTTACAAATACGGGCGTGCAAGAGTAAAAATTGGTTAAAACAATGTGATGTAAAATTTGCTTCTTATTGTTGTGCAGCAATAATAAAAATAAAAAAAAATACTTTTACTTTGTGACTGATTGCAAAAGAAAAGGTGTCATGTTTGCAGTAAGTTAGCCTCTGAATGTATTTCGCTTTAGATTTTAAAAATTCCACTAACCTCCCTTGAGATTTATTATCTTATAATATCTGAGTCCAACCAACAATTAAAAAGTGATATTAGGAGAGAGAAGAGAATATGATTCCACAATTACTCCTCATCTGCTAAATTGTTTAATTAATCTAATACTAGCCCAAACATTAAATAAAATACTAGAATTTGCTGTTTATCATCATCACAGATTAAACCACATATGCCATAAAAAATAGTATATTATTCTATATATTTCACTTAGTATAAGATTCAAAATTACTCTTTTCAGTTACAAACTCATTGTCAAACATAATTAACAATAAATAATCAAAAAAATCTGTAACCAAAATACTATAAAGAGCAAACTTTAATACCATAAAAATCTTGGCAACTAACCTTAATGTGGTGACAAGAATATTTATGATATTAAAGTTTGTTCGCTGTAATATTTTGGTTGCAAATTTTTTGACTATTTGTTGTTGATCATGTTTGACAATGGATATGTAACTGAAATGGGTAATTTGAATCTTGTATTAAGTGAAAAACATAAAATGATATATATTTTTTGATGTTATATGTGATTTGATCCCTAATGATAAACAATAAATTTAAGTGTTTTTCTTTAATGTGTGGGTTAATATTAAATTTATTAAATAATGTAGCAGATGAGAGACAATGATGAAATCATATTATTTTGTTTCTCCTAATATAACTTTTTAATTATTGATTGGGTCTAAATGCTACAAGATAATTAACCTCAAGGGTTGTTAGTGTAATTTTTGAAACTTAGGGGGAGACCAGTAAAATAGTTAGAAACCTCATAGGAGGTTTTTGAAATTATCCCATGTATTATTTGTAGAGACAGAGCCTTGGTTAAGTGTTAAGCTGATCAATTTCCTCAACCAAACAAATAAAATAAAATAAAAAGTGCTCAGCTGATTAATGATACATATGCATGCCTCCCAATAACAAGTTTGCAAGGCTACTCTATTGGATTAAGGGTACGCTCATCATTTTGCTTATGAGCCCATAATTGCCAACTATTTGAGGAACTGCCACATTCATTTTAATTGTAGTTATTTTGCCTTAACATTGACTTGAGCGTGGGAGTGGTTGAGGACATAAACCCTGAAAAGTCATTTCAGTACTCAATGTCCACAAGTTCCCCCAACAATGAAAGATTTCGTGTTAGTTGTAGGTACGGCAGTTGGTGTCTTGACAGTATTATTATGGCATCAATTTTCCATGGCACGCTAAGTCAAATGCTTTGACAAGGCATTATAAGAAAAATCAAATGCTTTGACAAACAAGTAGTGGAATTATGGTAATAAAACTAAGCATTCAACGACAACGAGAGGGACGGAAGGTGACTAAAAGCTAATCAGTCATCATCATACCGATTTACTAATTTACTCAAGAGGCAGCAAGGGCGAAAAGGACAAATCAATTTGCTAATTTCCTTTCTAAGAAACTATTAAAGCATCGTTCCAAATAAACATTATACCGAAAATTCAATTTTTGCATCAACTTCCAAATCATTTTGTTAGAAAAATAAATTCTTGCCTAGTATAATGGTAAACAGGTAAGACTACAGATAATTATAAACAGAGCAAAATACTAGGAAACTGCAAATTTTTTCAAATTAATAAACAGTTTATCTAACGAAATGGGCACTTGTTGCTAATCAGTGCCCACTATATACCCGTTAGAAAGATCCATTCATAGAAGATGCTATTTAGGTAAATTCACTAATTCATTATATGGCTTCTTCTATTAAGATGATTTGCAGACATATCTCTCATCTATTAATTACAAATTGACGTGGATGAGTAGAAGTCCAGTCCCATTGCTCGATAGTATTGATTGTATTGTTTTGTTCTTTCGAGATATCACCAACGTTATTAACCACAAATTCGATAATTCTTTCATTTGTGGGGATGAGATGAAGTTCTATATCACAAATTTCTATACAAAGCCATCGTTCAGAATAGGTGAGGAACCATCACCTTAGTTTCTTGCATAATCACCAAGACTTTTAGTATTTGAAGGTGACAAATAACTTTGTCCTCGAAAAGTTTCAGTGCACCACTTATTGGTTCTTCCTTTTCGTTAGAAATTATGTACTCTTCAAGATTGCTCAACTTCCAAATCATCGATGGGATAAAAAAATTATTTTGCAGAGTTGGACTTCATATATTTATAATATTCGGATTAAGATGAAAGTTTCTAAAATTTTTTGCACGGACATAAGGTTTAATTTGTAACTAAAGTGTTTAAAATCTTTCCAAATTTCGAAGGGAGAAAAACATGAATTTTGAAGACTTTGGAATGGTGGTTCCTAACCCCCATTTTCGTCCTTGGTCTAGGTTTAACTTTCTTGGCTTCTTGAAGTACTAATTAATTCTTTATTTATGACTCTTGAACTATAGAAACAACCTTTTCGCCAATGTTTTTCTAAAACAACCTTTGCAAAATACTGAGAACTTGCAGGTTTTCCAAATTCATAGAAGATGCTACTTGTATAATTTCCAGACGTATCTCTCATCTATTAATTGCAAAATTAATGTGGACGAGTAGAAGTCATGTCTATTGCTCGGTAGTACTGATGTTACTTGTTTTCTGGTTCCTTACTTTTGTGAACCTCACCAACGTTGTTAACCATGATTCCCATTACAAATTTTTGTGCCCAAAGTCGTGGTTCAGAATAGTTGAGGAACAATCAGTTTTGCCTCTCTAGCATAATGACCAAGACTTCGTATTTGCAAGTTTCCCAAGAAGCAACAAGAGAAGATTTTTTTTTTCTTCATTTTGACAAACTTTTGTTTCTTCGTTTTGACAATTTTTTTTGTTCAATATGGAGGACATGAACAAGAAAGCTAAATAATAAATAAGTCAAATTAAAACTAGTACTAATTTGCTTCAAAGATTTGCCAAATTTCCAAGTTTACTTTTCTTTGTTTCTTAAGGTAAAACTAATTCTTTACTATTGACTCTTGAACTATAAAAGCAACTTTCGCCATTGTTTTTGAATGGTTACTTATTCAGGCAAATTCACTACATAGAAGCAACACCTGTAAATACATAGTTAATCGGTGTAAATACCGTTGGACAACCACATAGAAAGGAAAAACTATATGTGCTCAATGCACTCATTAAGAGGGGTTTAGGTGTAAATTTTTAAAATAACGTACTTAATTTGGGAGAGTGTCTAAATTGCAAGCAGTGTAATAATTGTTATTAATGTGTGTATTTACAAGATATATTTTAGGTGTGCTAATGAATACTCCTTGAGCACAACTTGGAAAAATCCCTCAGCTACTTTACCAATCATCTGGGCAAAGATTGATACATATCATTTGCTATTAGTTTTGCCAACCAAAAATGAAAAGTTTTGCAGTCAAAGTTAACTGCTAATAATATATATAAACTATGCGATTGGTTGGTTTATATTTCCTAACAGGTTACATTAATTACGACCATGCTTGATAATTCAATTTAACACTTAAATTTAATAGAATTAGTTCTTAACATATTCAGACCATTTGATTACCAAAAATTAATCATTGATAAGTGGCACTTTTGTCGTCTATTTTATAATTAATTTCCTCCTATTATCTTACCGAATGTGTATTAATTGGCGGATTCTACTCACTTTTGGAAATTTGTATCGATTGCAGGGCGTTGGAACAAAATGTGGTAAAAAGGTGCAAATTTTCCACTATAATTGCTATTTGGCGTAGGCACATCAAGTCAGATCTTAACATGTCCAGAAAATACGGGACAGGCGCGAGACATCAATTGCCAATTGGAAGTATAACGTGGGACCGTAAATATTCCATTAGCTGATTGTTAGATTTGAATTGGAAAAGGTAGTTTAGAAAAAAGAGGAAAGGGGCCAATTTGGAGACTTCCTACTTTTTTGGCTTCGGTTGAATAGGAGATAAAAGTCAATTGAGATTAGGACTCTCTTTTCCTATGACTCATTGGAGTAGCCGTATAGAAGTAGACAATTAGCAATAGGATTTAGATAGTAGAGGAGCAGACATTCTTGACTACTTTGGATTTTGACTTTTGCCACTTATTCTTGTGGCTTATTCCATCGGATTGCTTCTCTTAATTGAGAGACGATGTATGCAACAATTAATTTTACGATTTTGCGTGGGTTTTTCTCAACGGAGATAAACTAAGCCTACATTTTTAGTCAAGGAACAACGGAGGATTTAGTTCTATTTAAATTGTGAGATTTAACTGATTTTAGTTTTCCTATTATTTCCTGGTATTCGTATATTTCCTGCTTCATTTTCTTATTGTTGCTGTATTATTCAATTGTCCCGAGCCTAGATGTTAGATTAATTCAATAACTTAGAGCCAATTAGAATAATTAAATCCGTAATTGTTTGATTGTTCTAAATTAGTGGCAACTAATTTGTAAACAACCCTCGTAGCGTGTTGTTTGATCAGAACAGGGTTTCTCTAAATTTTAAAGCAATTGTGAAATTTAATTCTACGGTCGTACCTAGAATTATTTTGCGATTAGGGCAATAGCTAACGGTCATACCTTAGTTATCAATAATTACGGAGAAATTGATTGTTATCGCTTGTTTGACAATTATAACTTGTTTATCAGTTTATATGTGGAATTATTCTTGCATCGATGATCAATTAGAAGAACTATTTCCGAAGTTGCTTCTTAACTAAAGCTGTCCAATACTATTTGAGTTTTTATAGTTTGTTATAGTTTGCTATTTAATTTTTATTTAATTGTAATATTTGATTAGTATAACTCATTGTTAATTTTCCTAAAATCCCCCATTATTAATTTGAACTTTAAAAGAAACAAATATCCCCAATCCCTGTGGATTCGACCCTACTTATCACTATCTACAGCAATTATATTTTGTTTGAGCAGGTATTTATTATTGCACAGGCTCGATAACCTGTCAATTTTTGGCGCCGTTGTCGGGTCGACAACCTCTTTGAATAATAGCACTGAATTTTCTAAGCAAAACTTGCTCTCAAAATTAAGTGATTAGCTATTTACTTATTATTAAATGTGATATGCACTCAAATGTATTAGATTTAATACTTAATAATTTAATAACTTAATAGATTCAAACTTCAGATTTCAGATTTTAAATTTCAGTTTTATCAAACAAACCCTACATCTATAGCAAATGCATTGCAATATCTCTATTACAAGTATTCAACACTAGTAATTCATCATGATCTGGACTCTGGAGCCAAGTAATATCATATATTCATATTAGATCAATATATGATTATCCATATAAGTGATTTTGGTCTTACAAAGTTGTTGGTAGAGGACAACGACATTATACATACCAGAACCGATGGACCCAAAATTGATAAACGAACGTAAACTCACAGAAACAATCACAAGAAATCGATATACGAGGCAAAGGGAAATTTTCTATTACTCAAACGAGGCTGCAGCTACAATACATCATCACACCCAAAACAAATGAACAGAGGCTGTATGCGGCTGACAGCTACTAACACATCTACTAACAGTAGTTTAGGACTAATCCCATAATGACCGCAACTCACTTTACTAACCAATCTCCTAATGACACGTGGCCTCGACTAATACATAAGGCTTGGTTTAATTATTTTCTAACAAAAACACTAGTAACACTTAGCTATCTGGCACCAGGTGAAGAATTCCTTTCTGCACCTATATTACTTCTTTCCCAGTGGTAAAATTTTAGTCAATTTAAGAGCATAATATGAGTGTATATGTTTCTTGCAGATTATGGATTCAAAGGATTAGTATTTCACAAAATGCGATTTCTATAGTTTTAAAATTATGATGATGGAAGTCTTTACCAAAAAAAAAACCCCAATAATAATTAGCATCGACAAAATCCCTTTTTGCTTCTTGAAGTACTAACTAATTATTTATTTATGACTCTTGAACTATAGAAGCAGCCTTTGTCCAATATTTTTGCAAAACAACATGGTTAATTAGGCAAATTCTCTGCATAGAAGTAGTATCTGTAAATATAGAATTAATTGGTGCAAGTACCGTAAGTCTGTTTGGATTCAGACTTTTTTGAAAAATAATTTTTTCATCTACAATACTACAGTAATACACAAATAAAAAAAACTCTAAAAACACCATATTTATATAATATATCAAAAACAACTCCAAATATACAAAAAAATACACAACTATCCATCACTCTCCACCACCATGGCCACCACCTTACCGCTACCACCTCCACACCCACGACCCTCTCTCCTCTCTCCTCTCTCTCTCCGCCCATCTTTTCTCCCTCTCTCCTACTGCTCTTCCTTTTTTCCTCTTCCTCTCTTTCATTCTCCTTCCTCTTTTCTTCTTTCCCTTTCCCCGCCCTCCAATTTTCTTCCCCTCGACTAACCGCAACCTTCTTAGTCACGATCAACACGTTCGTAGTTAGAGTGGTGGCTAAAGTCGCAGCCACCACCCGCGAGCTAGAGAGGGGTTTGGGGTTGGGGGGAAGAAGGGGAGGAGGGAAAATGGAGAAGGGAGAGGAGAGATGGAGGAGGAGGAGGAAAAGGAGGAGGAGAGGGAGGAAATAGAAGGGGAGGAGAGGAAGAGAAAGGAGAAAGAGGGAGGAAAATAGAGGCGATAGTGGTGGATCGTGTAAAATTTATAAAAAATCCCAAAAAAATTGTAAATTACAAAAATACTCAAAAATATATTTTAAAAATACCTTTAAAAACAATCCAAAAAATATTTACAGTAAAAGTTTTTCATATATACAGTTACAATAAAACTTTTGAAAAACACCTCCAAAAATAGCTAATCCAAACAGAGCCATACATTACGTGAAAATGTGTATCGAGCAAAAGGTGTGACAGGTGTCGAGCCTGTGCAATAATAATTACCTAATCAAGAAAAATATAAATTTTATATACATCGATGAGTAGGGTCGAATCCATAGGGATTGGGGATAATTTATTTCTTTTAGAGTCCAGAGATGGGGGATTTTTATAAAAATAACTAATTAACTAAACAAAAATAACACACGAAAATAAACAAGAATTAATCAATAAGAGATACGACTCTAGCCAAAGGTGCAACTTTTCAGACACAGTCCATTCAACTGATCATCAATAGAAAGACAATTCAATTACTCATTAATAGATTTGTTATAGTTGCCATACATGCGATAAACAACCAACTTTTTCTTACTTTTTCGATAGTCAAGGTACGACCGTTAACTATTTTCCTAACTAAAAAAATAACCCTAGGTACGACCGTAGGATTGAATACCTAAATTGCATTAAGAATTAGAAAAACTCGACCCTGACCAACAAACACGCTACGAGGATTTGTTTAAATTAGATCATACGTTTCCCTAACATGGGACCAATCACGCTAGTTGCCACTGGTATTAACCAATCAAACAATTACGGATTTAATCGGTTAATTTGACTATAGATTATTAGATTAATTCGAATATCGGGCCCTTGACATTCAAATAACAAAACAATCATAAGAAGTTAAATCAAAAAACGTACGAATACCAATGAATAAAAGAAATAAGTAAAATAATTCGATCTCACAGATGTTTAGAATCGAGTTTTCAAATCGACCTTCAACTAGAAAACAAAATTAGTTACTCTCCATTGCGAGTAACTCACGCAATTCCATTGAAGGAAATTGCATCAACGTTTGACAACAGAAAAAAATTACCTAGAAGGAAAGAAAAGCCCAACGGTTGTCGTCCCTTCATAACAAAGAAAAGGAAACGACTAAAGAAAAATGCTACTAACTAGACTCCTAATACTACTAAACTACTACGACCCAAATGAAAGAAAGTTCCAATTGGCTCCAGAATAGTCACGGCAATTGTTGCCTTTTCGAAAGTACTAATCACCCAAGAAACTAGCCAATCACTTCTATTTTGTAGATTTCTAAATAAAATAAACTTCCTCCTAGATAAAAAGATTGTTTCAAAAAGTCAAGATAGCTAACTATACTGGTGTCCTAATAGGAATAGGAGACTAGTTTTGCGGTGCAAAGCCTGACTTCCATGACTTCAAACCAACTCCAATTCAAGGTTGAAAATCACGCGCCAAATCCCCAATTTCCGGACATGCAAAGTGGATCTTGACACGCCCACGTCGAATTGCATATAAATTGGTTAAAATTCACATTCTTAACTCTTTTTCTCTCCAAATCCTTACAATCAATACAATTACCAAATATAAGTGGAATCCACTAATTAACGCAATATTTGATAAAATAAAAGAGGAAAATAACCACAAAATTAATGACAAAAATGCAACCTATCAATTTTCCACACACCTAAACCATGCTTGTCCTCAAGTATGAGAACAATAAATCAAGCAATCAAATTCAAACAATGGCTATTGCTCAAATCTTCTATTGCCAAAATATAATTAAAATACATGTCAAGCATTAGTGGCAATTTTTTAAGAAATATCTCTCTAATTAGCTTTCAAGATCAAGCACTTCTCCAATTTATGACTAATTAACCTAAGAATATAAAATATTCAACCAACATTTTTCAACAAACGGTTCAATTATTAAGCAATTCATGGATCAGCAGGCTAACACAATTATTCACATACTTGCACCTTTTTTTTTTTTTTTTACTATTAGCTCATCACTTTTTTTTTCTTTTTTTTATTACTCTCCTTTTTTTTCAAGGGAAAAAGCTTTAGTCCTCAGCCATTCAAGTCTTTTGACGCTAACTCCGACATCTATCAAATAAAAGAGCTTGATTACTCAACTTTTATGGCTAAAGGAACACATACTCATAGTTATCTTCACTTTTTGATGCGAAAGTCGACACTTGTGGTGAAAACTCCCGATTACTAGACAACGATATCTAGTGGAGTATGGCTAAATATGATTCAAATAACCACTAAAGATAAAATTAAAGATCACACAAGCCCGCTTCATTTCTTAAACATGGAGAACTAAGATTAATAGTTGAACCAATTTGCACAAAAAAATACTAAACAAATATTTACAATACTTAAAGAAATTAACCAAAAAGTGCAAAAGTCACAAAATCTCAAATATTCACCAAAGAGACATCCTTAGATTTAACAATGTCATACTTAACACCTTAGAGTATAAAATCTTAGCAATAGAAAATTTTGAGACATCTAACCATCGTTTATCAGGAACAACCACAAATATGCACAAAGATAGACAAAAATTGGATAAAATTTGAAAAAAAAAATCGAACAAAAAATTCCAGCAAAAATGCCTACATTTGCACTTTCCTAATATACTACTCCCCCACACCTAAATCTTACATTGTCTCCAATATAAAATAAAGAATAAAAGAAAAGTAATAGGGATAACGAAACTTTCCTGATAACTGAGGGGGCCGTGGACTGCTACGGGTTGATGGTTGGTGGCGGTGGACCTCGGATGGAGAAGTATGGAAGAAAGAAAGAAAAAGAAAAGAAACGATAGGCAGCAGTTTTTTTTTTTTTTATGATAGGAAGTAAGAAGGGCAATTTTGTCCTTTAACCCCCTTCTCTTTTTTTTTTTTTTGAACCACTGCGTTAGACGTGGTCACGCCTAACTGTTATCGAGTCTTCTGACCAACTCTCGAAAATTAAGTCCTTTAAGCCTGACTACATGACGTGGGCACGCCTAACTAATGCCGAGTCCACTACCCACAGACGAAAATTGGTTTTCTTAGGCGTGCCTAATTGGCGTGGGCACGCCTAACTGGTAGCTACCAAATAAAAAAAATCGTAGATTCTTGGATTGTCTCTCAAGCAGCGCCTTTCTTTAATGTTTTTAGTTAGACATTGTTATGTTTGGTCAAGGAAGATAAATCTTGTGGCTCGTTTCAGTGCTTCATCTTTTATATAATTCTAATAGCTCTCGTAAATAGAGTAATTCTTGAACACATGCTACGGTCTTCCATAGACTAGTAGATGGTGCCAAACAAACCAATAATAATTTTAATGTTTCACTCACTCCTCCATCACGCGTAGTTACTGGTTCAAAATATTTTACCATCGCTACTCTTAACTTATTCCTGTCATGAAATTCAAAATTTTCTGATATAATAAAGTCAATCTCACTAACAGTAATTGAAGAATAAGGGTCAGGAGAATATTGATTAAGGAATGGAGAAGATGTCACCTCATTTGAAGATTGTTCACTGAATTCATTCACTTGAATGATTTAATGTTAGGGTCTCATTTCTTGCACTTTAATTCCCTTTTCAACTAAATCTTTAAATCCTTTTTCTTGGAACTCTTGCAATTCCATGTCACTTGTCAGGATAATTGCATCCTCATCTTTCTTAAGGTCGATGATGCTCTGTGAGGGCAGTTATTCATAAATTGGAGAAATCAATTTGCTCAATGTAAATGCCAATTCACACCCTTCATCTTCCATCCTTTTAATCGCCCTTTGTGTCTCCTATTGATAATTATGTACCATTTCTTCAAGAGACATACCTGACATGGATTATGGCTGTTGATATTGATGTTGAAAATCGATTGATCCTTTTGCACAATTCAAGTTGAAATTATTCCATCATTCTTGATTATACCATTTAAATAAGGATCATACCACGTTTGAGATTGGAGTGAAAAATCTCCAAACTTATTGATTAGGGCATTTAGGTAATCTTGATATTCAGGGCACATACCGGTTAAATGATCCGTGGTATAACAAATTTCACAGGTTGCAGCAGCCATTTTTTCTATAAGGAAACTCAGTGAATCTAAATATTGATCATCAGAAAAAAGCACAAGTCTCATTCCTTTCATAGGAATAAAATCAAGTCTATTACCAAAATACAGAATGTCAGCAGCCATAAACTAGTAAGAAAAAAAAAGAGAAAAATAAAAATAAAATGAACTAAAAAAAGAAACAAGTTTATCAGACACCAATCCCCGGCAACGGCGCCAAAAACTGACAGGTATTGAGCCTGTTCAATAATAATTACCTACTCAAGAAAAATATAAATTTTATATATAGCGGTGAGTAGGGTTGCATTTACAGGGATTGGGGATAATTTATTTCTTTTAGAGTTCAGAGATGGGGGGTTTTTATAAAAATAACTAATTAACTAAATAAAAATAACTCACGAAAAATAAACAAGAATTAATCAATAAGAGATATGACTCTAGCCAAAAGTGTAATTTTTTAGACAATGTCCATTGAACTGATCATCGATGGAAAGATAATTCAATTATTCATTAATAGATTGGTCATAGTTGCCATACACGGGATAAACAACCAACTTTTTCTTACTTTTTCTATAGTCAAGGTACGACCGTTAACTATTTTCCTAACTAAAAAAATAATCCTAAGTACGACCGTAGGATTCAATTCCTCAATTGCATTAAGAATTAGAAAAGTCCAACCCTAACTAACAAACACGCCACGAGGGTTTGTTTAAATTAGATCATACGTTTTCCTAACATGGAACCAATCACGCTAGTTGTCACTGGTATTAACCAATCAAACAATTACGGATTTAACCGGTTAATTTGGCAGTAGATTATTAGATTAATTCCAATATTGGGCTCTTGACATTCAAATAACAAAATAATCATAAGAAGTTAAATAAAAAAACGTACGAATATCAATGAATAAAAGAACTAAGTAAAATAATTCGATCTCACAGATGTTTGGAACCGAATTTTCAAATTGACCTTCGACTAAAAAACAAAATTAGTTACTCTCCCTTGCCAGTAACTCAGGCAATTCCATTGAAGGAAATTGTATCAACGTTTGACAATAGAAAAAAACTACCGAGAAGAAAAGAAAAGCCCAATGGCTGTCGTCCCTTCGTAACAAAGAAATAAGGAAACGACCAAAGAAAAATGCTATTAACTAGACTCCTACTACTACTAAACTACTACGACCCAAATGAAAGCAAGTTCCAATCAATGTTTTAAAAACCGGACCGTTAATTGAACCGGTGAAGTGAAAGGGTCGAGGTTCAACCGGTCGGACCGGTTCAACCTCGGTTCAATGAATTTTTTTAAAAATAATTTATATAAATATATATATGTACAAAATAAGACATGTAATGGACTAATTTAATACTTTATATGATGAAAAGTTTATTATTTTTTAATAACTTGAATTTTTAAAAATAATTTTTTTAAATTATAAGTAAAAACAAATAAATTTCATCTCAATTTCAATTATATCTAAATCCAACCCAAAAATATCACAATATTTTGAAATTATACAAAATTCAAGTCTATGAGAATTTAGATATTGTGAACTTAAATTTTAATTTACGTTTTGGGATTTAGAGATTGCAATTTAAAAATTGAAGTTTGGAGTTCGAAGGAAGTCAAGAAAATCGAAAATAGAAATGTAAACTTGATAAGAAACAAAAAGTGAAATAAAAGTGAGTGGTTGTGGCATTAAATAATTTGGGTTAAAAAATAATTCTTTTTTAACTTTTTTCAATTTAATGGACAAAAACAAAATTAAAAGATGGAAGAAAACATCAATAAATTAAAAATAAAGAGATTTGATTAAAAAGGGAGTGACAAAAGAAAAGAGGATAGAGAGAGAGAGTTGAAAATTAAAAAGAAAGAGCCATGAGAGAATGAGATTTTGTAAGAAAAATGAAAAAAAAGAAATATGAGTGTTTGCTTTATATAAATAAGTTATCAAAAAAAATTAATAAGATGTGATGGTTCAACGGTTAATACATTGGTATTCTATTACAAAGGTCTTGAGTTCGAATCTTGATAGCTGTATTTTGCAAAAAAAAAAAAAAAAGAGGAAAAGCTGAAAACCGGAAACCACCGGTTCAATCTGGTTCGCCGGTTTTCGCGGTTCTACCGTTTTTTGACCGGTTTTCTGGCAAAGTCAATTATATCATTGAACCGGACCGGTGCCATGGCCGGTTCGCGGTTCAACCGGTCGAACCGGCCGGTCCGGTCCGGTTTTCAAAACATTGGTTCCAATTGGCCCCCAAAATAGTCACGGCAATTGTTGCCTTTTCGAAAGTACTAATCACCCAAGAAACTAGCCAATCACTCCTATTTTGTAGATTTCTAAATAAAATAAACTTCCTTTTCGAAAGTACTAATCACCCAAGAAACTAGCCAATCACTCCTATTTTGTAGATTTCTAAATAAAATAAACTTTCTACTACATAAAAAGATTGTTTCAAAAAGTCAAGATAGCTAACTATACTAGTGTCATAATAGGAATAGGAGACTAGTCTTGTGGTGCAAAGCCTGACTTCCATGACTTCAAACCAACTCCAATTCAAGGTTGAAAATCACGTGCCAAATCCCGAATTTCCGGACATGCAAAGTGGTTCTTGACACGCCCACGCCGAATTGCACATAAATTAGTTAAAATTCACGTTCTTAACTCTTTTTCGCTCCAAATCCCTACAATCGATACAATTACTAAATATCAGTAGAATCCACTAATTAATGCAATATTTGATAAAATAAAAGAGGGAAATAACCATAAAATTAACGACAAAAATGTAACCTATCAAGCTGATCTTAACTTTGCCATCGTTTACCTAAAATTAATAGCCATCTTTTGCTTTTAGTTTTGTCAACAAAAAATGAAAAACTTTTCGCAACCAAATTTAACTGTTAGTTGCCATGTACAAAAACTATGTAGTCAGTAATTGTTTTATATTTCCTAACAAGGTTGACCACATGTAACTCTATGTAAGTGCATCGTCAGCAAAATATATATATGTTAGACCCATTCCAAAAAGGCTTGAGTTTGGCCGCCAAAGTGGAGCAAACCTCTGTTCATTTATTCCTTTCGAGTTTCAAAGCCAACATCCAACATCATAATCAGAAGTATACTACTTGTTTTCTCAACAGTTATAGAGAGACAAACTTTACTGTCAAATAAGAAAATAAGAGTAAACTACCGAGAACTTGCAGGTTTTCCAAACTAATAAAAGATGTTATTTACGTAACTTCACTACTTCATAGTATGCCCACTTCTATTTGTATAATTTCCAGACATATCTCTCATTTAGTTATTACAAATTAATGTGAATAAGTAGAAGTCATGTATATGGTTGGGCAGTACTGCTGGTTCTTGCATATGTGGGGCTAAAGCTATACAGAATCACAAATTTTCTGGCCATAGTCATGTCGTTCAAAGTTTTGTGAGGTACATTTATTTTTAGAGTTTCTTTCATAATGCCCAAGTCTTTAGTAATTGAAGGTCAACTCACCGGAGTCAAGGCATGGAATCTTGGAGGTTTTTCTCCAGCCTTCCCACGCACTCGAAACATTAAAGAATGAAGAACTTGTCCTTGAAGAGGCCCAATCTTGAGTACTACTTGGTAGTTCTTCTTTTTGGTAGGAAGCTTTCACTTTTACTTCCGTAAAAACCACCTTTATTTCCTTGTTCAAAGCAACCGCATTTGTAGAAATCAAGTTAGGATTGGTATTTGTCATATATATTATGCGGTTTTGTATTCGAAAGTTACTAAATGAAGTGTATTAAAGAAAAGTGGTTTTATATTAGTTTTTGGTAATTAGACTAACATAATAGTGTGTTGTTTGTTTAAATATTCACAGAATCCATTACCAACTCAAGAAATTCAATTTTCTTTTTTCTTTATTTTGTTACAAGAGAAATGAAACTAGACGAGGCATAACCAGAGTAATGAATTGCACCCGAGCCCCCCCCCCCCCAACCCTGCAATTCCCTCAAAATAGACCAAGAGAAACATTTCTCCATGGGAATTCATTTTCATTTTTCTCAGTGAATTCTTAGAACCAAACAGTGCCTGAATTGTAGTATTAAATCCTTCGCCAATATTGCTTTATAGTCCGCATGAGATATCACTTCTTGGAACTCCAATGGCATCTTATGCACTATTCCTCCTTTCATAATCTGAAGCCAGATCTGTGAGCAAGGGTGAATGGTCAAAATGGTCTCTGGAGTCTTAACATATATGAGCCCTTGAGAAAAAGTTGTGGTGCGGCTATCACTGTAAGAGGCCTAAGAGAATTTCCCCGAACTCTGACATCTCTGGAATTCAAGTGAATTTCTTTGAAACTACTTCTAAGGGAATTCATTTCCTTTTCCTTGTAAATTGAAGGAAGACTTGTCAACACTGAAACTGGTCCCTGGATTCACTGTATATGAAGGAAGACTTCTCAAAAAGTTTTAGTGTAGCTACAAGCCTACAGATGTAATAGGCCTAAGAAGTTTCCCTGCAAATTCAAGAACTCAAATTGGTTTGATCTTTGTTTGCTCATTGCCGTAAAAACCACACTGATTTCCCTGTTCAAAGCATCCGCATCCGTAGAATTCATGCTAGGATTGGTATTTGTCATATATACTATGTGGTTAACTAAGGTTGTGTTTGTAACGCATTTGGATAATCTGTAGAAAAATTACTGTAGCGATTTGATATATGTGAGATAAAAAAGTGATAGGAAAATGTGTTCACGGAAAAAGTAGCAATTTTTCGGCGGAAAATAGCTGTCCAAACAAGGCCTAATTATATTGCATTACTGCCACGAATGAACATCATCAAATTGCAGTTTCGTCGACATGAAAGTTTTGGTTCAGTTTAGTTTTCGCATTTAATTTCTAGTTGTTAAGCTTAATTTTTTAATTTAAGAACATAAAATATTTGGTTTAGAAGTTCCAATAAAATTGCTTAATTTGTTTGTCTCCTAATTGCTCTTCCCATTAGAAAAACAATTAAAAAATGGTAAGATAAACACCGTAGTGATTCTAATTAAGTTATCTGAACAGTTAATTTGTTTAATGTTTTCTGCTTCAAAGTGAGATATGAAGTTTAGTAAAATACAGTACCGATATATTTTATGGGCTAATGCAAAAAGAATTCTGATCACCACAACTATTACGTCACTGGTCAATGTGGCCAATTGGAACTTAATCTAAAAATAAAAATCAAATCAACAAGCCCATATTACTGAGACTGCTATATAATGCGATCCCACCCCCTCCTTGATGTTGCAGACATTAGTCATGGAGGAATTTCACCACCATTCCCCTCTTGGACTGGTGTTGCTGTGTTCTCTTTCAGCTTCCTTAGCCATGTCTGCCACCAATATTACCGCTGATCAGTCATCTCTTCTTGCCTTGAGAGCTCACATTTCAGTTGACCCTCTACAAATCTTGGCCAAAAACTGGTCCGTTGGCTCTTCGGTCTGTGATTGGATTGGAGTCACTTGTGGCTCTCGTCATCGTAGAGTGACTGCCGTGAATATTCCAAGCATGAATCTTTCCGGCACCTTACCTCCACAACTGGCAAATCTATCATTTCTTGTCTCTCTTGACATGAGTGCAAACAACTTCCATGGAGAACTACCACATGAGTTTGTCGGATTGCGCCGATTAAAACTATTTAATTTGAGCTTCAACAATCTCGAAGGAGAGTTCCCCCACTGGATTGGTTCATTTCCTCGACTTCATCTCTTGGATCTTGGAAACAATAGTTTCACCGGTCTTATCCCATCTTCCATCTCTAACATGTCAAACCTACAGTATATAGGTCTTTATAAAAACCATCTGCAAGGAAGCATTCCCACAGGGATTTTCAACATTTCCTCGCTGCAAATGATGGACCTTTCAAATAATAGCCTATCCGGAGTTCTTCCAAGTGACATGTGTTACCGTCTTCCTGGACTGAGTTATCTTGATCTATCACATAACAAGTTATATGGTCATTTACCATCAAGTAATTTAGCTCAATGTTCAGAACTTCAGGTGCTGTCTTTCGGTTTCAACGAATTTGGAGGTTCCATACCAAAAGAAATTGGAGCACTGAAGAAGCTTGAGGAGCTATACTTGGGTAACAACTATTTAGAAGGTAAGACCCTTGCTAATTAATTCTTTCACCATACAACTTGTTGATATTTATTCCATTTCATTTTTGCAGGTCAAATTCCAAAAGAGATTGGTAATTTTTGCAGGTCAACTTGTTCAATCTCAAATTCTTCTAATCTCCGTCTCATAGAATTTGGCGGTAACAAATTCACGGGTCCAATGCCCACTTCCATGGGAGACCTGAGGTTCCTTGAACTGCTGGATCTAAGCGGCAACCTTTTAGTGAGCGACTCCGCATCTCCAGAGTTGAGCTTCATCACTTCATTGGCAAAATGCCAATATTTGTCAATATTGGTCTTGGGTGACAATCCATTGAATGGGATCATTCCGGACTCACTCAGTAATCTTTCAACTTCCCTTGAAGAACTAAGTGCACCAAATTGTAAAATAAAGGGCAGCATTCCTGATGGAATTGGAAACTTGAGAAGTTTGATCCTATTAGATCTATCAAACAATGACTTAGCTGGGTCGTTGCCAGCTACAATAAACGATTTGCAAAAGCTTCAATACATGGATCTCAGTATGAACAAACTAATTAGTAGAGTCCCCCTGCATTTGCTCTGTGCTCTCCACAACTTGGATACAATGAACCTTGGACAAAATCAAATTATGGCCTCAATTCCAAAGTGCTTTGGAAATCTTACTTCCCTAAGGCATCTTGACCTAAGTTACAACAGGCTATATTCTGCTCCACCTGAGGAAATATGGAACCTAAAAGATCTCTTGGAGCTTGACCTCTCCTCAAATCTGCTGAGTGGATCTTTGCCGTATGCTATTACGAATATGAAGATGGCAAATTGGGTAGATTTGTCAACCAATCAGTTCTCAGGTGGCATTCCTAACTCAATTGGAGATATGCAGAACCTGCAAAATCTTTCTCTAGCACACAACAGATTGCAAGGATCAATCCCAGAATCGATTGGCAAGATATTAAGCTTGGAGTCATTGGATCTATCACACAACTTTCTCTCTGGATCAATTCCAATGTCAATGGAGAACCTTCGGTATCTTAGACATTTCAATGTCTCTTTTAACAATTTAAGTGGTGAAGTTCCTTCCAGAGGGCCTTTTATCAACTTCACTGCCGAATCCTTCACTTCAGATCAAGCCCTCTGTGGAGCTCAAAGGTTTCATGTGCCCCCATGTCCAAATAATTCGGCTCACAGATCAAGAACAAAAAGAGTGCATCGAACCATTTTTATTCTACTAGGGGTAATAATAGTAGTGGGAGCCTTGTCCTTTGGATTTGTTTACCTGAGATATCGAAAGAAAGATACACTTTCCAGTGGAGCAAATTTATCCTTAGTTGCAATGCCAGAAAGAATTTCATATTTTGAACTTCTACAAGCAACTAACGGGTACAATAAAAGCAATTTGCTGGGGGCTGGAAGCTTTGGATATGTTTATAGAGGTACTCTTGATGATGGAAGGGTTGTGGCTGTTAAAGTGTTCAATTTACAAGTCGATGGAGCGTTCAAGAGTTTTGATGTAGAATGTGAGGTGTTGCGCAATCTTCGCCATCGAAACCTCACAAGAGTCATTAGTAGCTGCTCTACCTCTGAATTTAAGGCATTAGTGCTTGAGTTCATGCCTAATGGGAGTCTTGAGAAGTGGTTGTATTCGTACAACTATTTTCTGGATTTGATGCAGAGATTGGACATATTGATTGATGTGGCATGTGCATTGCAATATCTCCACTATGAGTATGCAACTCCGGTAATTCATTGTGATCTGAAGCCAAGTAATGTGCTGCTAGATCAAGACATGGTTGCCCATCTAAGTGATTTTGGCCTTACAAAGTTGTTGGACGAGGAAAACAGCATCACATACACTGAAACACTCGCCACACTTGGCTATCTCGCACCAGGTGAAGAATTTTCTAACACAGCTAAATTACTATTTCCCCAGTTGTTTTAGTCGCAAGTTCCATATTATAAAAATACAATCAATTTAAGAACATATGATGAATTTATATGCGTCTTGCAGAGTATGGGTTGGAAGGATTGGTATCAGCAAAATGCGACATCTACAGTTTTGGAATCATGATAATGGAAGTCTTCACAAGAACAAATCCCAACAGTGAAATGTTTGGTGAAAAATTAAGCCTGAAGAGCTGGGTGGCTAATTCAATACCTGATGGATTAGCTCTTGTGATAGATGCTAATTTGCTAAAGGAAAGTGATGAATGCATTGGTGAAAAGCTAAGCTACATAGCCTCAATCATGAAAGTGGCTCTGGGCTGCACGATGGAGTCCCCGAGAGAGAGAAGTAGCATACAAGATGTTCTCGTTGCGCTGAAAAAGATCAAGCTTCAGTACATGAGTCCCTTGTGTTCAGGGACTTAATGGTGCATGCATGTTCTCTAAGCAGGATTGCAACCTTCTTCTTGATTGTCTCTAAGCAGGGCCTTAACGGTGTTGTACTGGCAGGGCCATTTCTTTTTCCAAATTTTGATACATTTAAATGCCCAGTTTTGGGTCAAAAATATAACTCATTTTCGTGTCTGGCTCAAAAGGGTAAACTACATTTCCCACAACCTTTTAATATCACTTATTGTGATAGAGGTTTACATTATTACAGCACTCAAAATATCAGGGGCACTACGCAAAATTGTCAGAAACCTAAAGGGAGGTTTATAAAATTATCCCCACTACAAATTTTACAACCAGGATTAGGCACCATAACAGAAGTTGAAAATGTGCCAGATACAATATCATAGATTAAATTACCACTTAATTAAGACAATCTTCTTTGGAAAAAAAAATACAAACAGAGCAATGAGCTTATGAGCCTCTTTCAGCATCTTGGATGACTTTATGATGTTTACGCCACAAAAAGGCCCTCCACAATCATCGATATGGCGCCACACCAAGCAGTGAGTCCAGGCCAGACAACTGACATTGAAGAAAACTGTAAACTGACTCAGTCGTCATTGCAGCAATTCAAACCACAACACCTCTTCCCTGCGGAAAACAGGGAGGAGTTGGCATGTCTTCAAATGAAGAATGTAACACGTATACTTAGCTAAACAGAATTTGACGCATGAAACAATTTGTACAAAAGCTAAAATTTCCCTGACTTGACGATGCAGAGATGGAATTTTCACTACATCAATGTCAGTATAGAGGAAGCAGAAATTTCAGAAGCTATGCCAAACATTCTTACAGAAAATGTTACTTCAGTTTAAGAAAAGAAGCATTTTTTACAATAAGGAGTTCAAGAGAAAGCATGACTGCAAGGTGGAAGGCTTGTCAAACTTCAAGTCTAACCATCTGTGAATGTAACAGAGAAAGGCAAAATTCTGAAGAGGCAGATTTAGGCTATACATAAATCAAGCTTCCACAAGGCATATGATGATCCATGAAAGATTAACATATAAAAGGAAAAAAAAATACCACAATGCCTAATAGCAAAATCATGTAATATTCTTGCTCATGTCGTGTAACCCACTGATTAGCATAAGATTCTCAAAGAGCTATCCAAAGACATTAAAAATTCCATGAGGATCTTGAAGCATATATGACACAACTAGTAGAAGACCCGGACTGCAATAGTAGATGTAAAGCCTTGCAGATTAGTCAGTGGTATTAAACAAGCAACTAAAATAAAATTTCCTTGGAACAGAACCTATTGAATATTGACTGTAAAAAGAGCCTACCATTGCAAGAAAACTAACACCCATGAGAAAAAAATCTACCTTTTGACCAAAGACGCTGCAGGAGGCCAAAAAGCTGGGTCTGGTCAAGAAAGGATTGTCATCGATATCTCCATATCGTCCAGAGCTACCTGAAGGAATACGTAATTGCTGAGACATCAAGTTTTTCACATTTTCCTGAATTTGGTCTTGAATGAACTTCAGCTTTGGCCTAAAATTAAAAAGATTTGTAGTCTCTCAGTTAACCAAGATAAAGTAGTGGAAAGGAGATAATCATATAAAGAATAAAAGTACTGGTTAAATTAATTCATCGAGTCAACGCATACCCCAAAAGTATAACCATCGCAATTACTTGATAATCTTGCATCCGTTCGGCAATATTGCTATACCTTCCCTGCTCTAGCAATATCTGTGATCAAAGTAAAACAATCTGAGCCATTTAAATGAGAAGGATAACCATGATCTAGATACAACAGAGTCAATCTTGTAGAAGGCAAAACTTCAGAGAAGAGAACTGAATTAAAGGTAACCATTCTTGGATCAACATTCTCTAATTAGTTCGGATGTAAAGAAAACAAAATGCAGATGTATAGAAAATACCAAATTAGTTTTAGAGTCTGATGTATAAAAATACCAAAAGCAAGAGTCTCCCAATGCAAGGGAGTCAAGAAACCCAAATGCAGAGAGCATTCTGAGACTTCAACAACAACTAATGATTATTCATGTGTGAAAAAGGAAAACGAAAGATTCCTGATAGAGGAAAAAAATTAGCTAAATGATCTCCATGTTGAAGACAATAGAAGACTGGGCAACATAACACCTGTGCATGCCAAAGTGCTAGATGATCTTTAAGCAAGCCAAAGTTCAAAAAGTGCATCGAAGTTCCAAGTAAATCAGTTTGAAGATCTGAAGCTTGTATCTGCATGAGATGTTTGCATTTGATTATTTCAACTAATATCAAACATTAATTGCGAAGGAGAAACACATTCTCCAGGCTCAATCCATCAGAATAAAGCAATTTCACCCAAAAGATTTTTTTTTTGTTTTGGGAATCATCTCAAAGATGTTTCCTATCATTAAGGCATCTAATCGACATTTGCCCAAAGTCGTTTGACAAAATTAATTTACCATGTTCCTGGAAACTGCAGTTGCCATGATTACAATATTCTATTATCCAACATGACATATATTCCCAGGATTAAGGCCTGCATGTGCATAAATTGACTAAAAGGACATTAAATGACCACAGGTTGAAAGCTTGAAAGCAATTAAAACAAAAAAATACAACATTCTACAAAAATCTAAAGATATCCAAGATTGACATCAAACTATTGCAAGCAATAGTTCAAAAAATAAAAATTTCTTATAAGATTAAAATACTTCAGTTACACCACTGTCTTCAATATCACACGCTTAGTATACAATGATGCTAGCATAGTTAAAAAACATGGCTTGAGGATGACAATACTGTGTCAAGAAACAAAGGCTCATCAGCTTCTAGAAAAATGTTGTTAGTGCTCTTGTAAAGTTCAAAGTCCCACTTTTCACCTCTTCCATAACAGCCACTAGTTATCCAATCAACAATGAGCAAGCTGGAGCTGGGAAAGACAATGAATACTTGAGTTTGAGAATACTTTGCAGTTGAAAAGCATGTAACTGGATCTGGAATCACAGCCAAAAGTGCATCACTTCCAATTCTTGCTTACTGTGCGGCACAAAAAAGCCGCTGTTACCAATAGGTTTAACACTCAGGAAAGATATTGTATAAGATAAGTAGGATACTAGACTATACAAACTTGGCTTGAGAAGCTAAAGTACTCTTCCCCAATAACACTATTTTTTGAAGCAGCAGAATGAAACACCCAGGTTTTTACAGCCATAATATCTTTTTTTTTTTTGGTCCAAAACAAGAACAAGCCAAGATGAAAATTCCATCACTATGTCAGCACAGACAATTCATAGCCATGCACAGTACCTTTTTTTTTTTTTTTTTTTGGTCTCGGAACTAACTTCCACCTGGTGCCTATCAGAAAAAATTGCTTGCATAAAGTACTACATTTTTTACATTTCAGATCCAATGGTAAATCCAAGAGGTGATTTAAAGATAGCAAGGGGCTAAGACAGTCTATTAAAGGTTCATGAAAAGTAATACAAAGAAAATGAAGGAAGCAGTTTAGACAAAGGTTTTACTAATAACTTTTTATTCGAATTTTGATATTGTTGATCAAATTAAGCTAGGATGAATCTTATTACTTCTAAGTCAGACATGCTCATACTACCTATTTGCAGTGAATCTAGATTCCAGATTTCCAGCAAGTACCTCATTTCCTGAGGAGAAGTTTTAGGTGTTCCTTTAGGAATGGTAGAAAAGCGTTGTAGAATAATCTAGCAAGTTTTTGTATCAGTGTCCTTATCTATAGATTAGCTTTTAATAGTTTTAATGCTGTATGACTCATGTGCTCTTTCAATAACTTGCAAAAGGGATTAATAAAAAAAAAAGGGGAAGAAGGAAAAAAAAAGAAAAAAAAAAGAGAGAATAAATAATAGGAAAGCTTGCCGGTTTATGGACTTAATATGGAGACTTGTGTGAATATTTGGACCATTAACTGATAAATGCTGTGTGCCATTCCTTTTTCTTAGATTAGCTAATTTGGAAGTTGAAGGAGTTTGTGGTTAAAAGGCTAACTGGGGGGATTCTTCTTGGATCTTAATTACTAGTGCCCGATATATGGTTCTTTCTTGAATATCTTGGCAATTTGGTAGATTGGGCAATGGCCATTATCAAATTTTGGTGTTCGTTTACTATTCTTATGCTTGAGGACAAGCATGGTTTAGGTGTGGGGGGAATTGATAGGTAGCAATTCTATTACTTATTTTATTATTAATTTCCCCTATTATCTGATCGGATGTGGATTAATTAGTAGATTCTACTCACTTTTCGTAAATTGCATTTATTTCAGGGAGTAGAACGAAAATATAATAGCAGGTACCAATTTGACAGAAAAGGGGTGCAGATGATAGAGCTTGTCCAAAGGGTATTTTTGGAAAGGAAGATATCACGCCCATTTTGGTAAATTCCGCGGGGGAAGGACACCTGGGAGGGCTTGGTTCTGCTGAGGTGCGCCGCAATTAAAAGAGAAAAGGAAGGAAGTTTAGGAAATAGAAAGTTTTCTTTGGGAGTTTTTCTCGGCTGTAGCTTAGCAGAAATTCTTGACTCTTTTCTTGTACTTTACTTTTTGGCTGAAAGACATGTTCGAAGGGGAGGAGGCATTTTTGTTAGCCTGGAGCTATGACTTTTCCTTTCTTCTTTTCTTTTGAATCCTGCGCATGGCAGGAGCACTGGAGAATTGCTTCCTTTGAATTCTCTTCTTTAGCTTGAGACGAAGTGAAAACTATGAACTTTTGTAGCTTTTCTGTTCATTCGATATATTGAGACAAATTGGATTTTGCCGAATTTCAACGGACATGGCCGCTGGTTTCTTTTCAATTTCTTGTGAATTTAGTTCATCAATTATGAGCTAATTCTCCAATCCTAGTCAAGGAGCAACGAAGGCTCTGGTTCGCCTAAAAATTGTGAGATCGTTTTAATTCAATCTTTTCTTTTTATTTATTGGTATCCGCATATTTCCTGATTGCTATGTTTATGGTTATTTAATTAATTGATTGTCTTGGATCCAGATAATTAGTTGATTGGGTAATCTATTGTCAATTAGGGCATTAAATCCGTAATTGTTTAATTGTCCTAAAATAGTGACAACTGGCACGATTAGGTTTGTGTCAGGGGGATACGCGGACTAATCTGAAATAACCCTGATAGTGCGTTATTTGGTTAGAATAGGGCTCCTCTAATACGTAAGGCAATTGGGGAATTAAATCTTATGGGCGTACCTAGGATTATTTCTCAATTAGAGCAGTGATTAACGGGCGTACCTTGATCACCGACACAGTAAGGAGGGGTTGACTGCCATCGCTTGTTTGGTAGTTATAACTTATTTATTGATAAATAATTGGAATTGGCTTTGCATCGATGATCAATTAGGTAAACCATTGCTGAAGTTATTTCTTGGCTAGATCCTTAATTATCACTCATTTGATTTTAGTAATTGGTTATTTAATTTTTAGTAGTTTCTTAGATTTTAGTTGAATTGCTTAAATTGTCACCCCTGAGATAAAAACACCCCCCTTGTCACTGTGAATTTGAAAAGAAATAATTACTCCCAGTCCCTGTGGATTCGACCCTGCTTACCACTATCTACAGAAATCACTTTTAGTTTGAGCAGGTTTTATTATTGCACAGGCTTCGACAACCTGTCAATGTTCTGTCTTTTATCTTTACACGTGAATAAAATAATACTAGTGCTATTAGCATACTCTATGGGGATGTGTTTAAAAAAATAGACATGTTATTATTGTAAGTTTTTTTTTATTTTTAATGTAATATTTATTATATTAAATGTCAAAATAGAGGATACAAGTATTCACTGTTTCATCATCATTGGCATAAATTGATGGTGAAAGGTATATAAGTTAGTCTTGGTATCTCCCAACATTAGTAATCACTATCAGTATAAGTAATGGTACTAATTACTACTAGAATACTAGTAATATCAGTGGTTACTAGTAATTAAGAGTATATTACTAATTACTAATAATAATAGTAATAAGCACCAAACTAATGTGGATTATGAGTTGAAGTTGTACCAACACTATTAACCAGTAGGAATTTTAGCAAATGTTGAGGCATCATTTTCTAGCAATTTATGCACAGTTGAGATGAAGCTACTACAACACAAAATTTCTGTCCAATGTCACCGTTCAGAATATATAACAAATAATGCGGTTTCTTGCATGACCAAGTCTTAGCATTTGAAGTCACTCACCAGAGTGGAAGCATGGAATTAATCTTAGATGGCTGTTACCCACTAGGAATTTTCCAGTCTTCCACTCACACAAACAATGATTGAATGACGACTTTGTCGATGAAGAGGTTCGTGGTACATCCACTTTGTTGGAATTTTCTGTACTCTGCAAGCTTTTTCAACTTAGAGATCGATGTCCACGAAGGCCATCTAACTTCCAATTGTCAAAACTCATCATTTAGATTTAAGCTCGAACTTTGGAAATTTTAGTTTTAAGTGGTTCTTATATCCTAGTTGATCCAACTGAGATCCCACCCGAGGCTAAAAAAGAAAGATGCCTTCAATTGCAATGAATCTATCTGCAAAATGCAATTTCATGAAACCTTTTCGCTCACTAGTTAAAACTTTTTATCCTGTTTCTAAGGTTAGTTTCTCTCTGTTTTTTTTTCTCTTAATTGGACACCGACTAATTTTTCTTGATCACTCTTGAACTATTGTAGTCTTTTTGCCAGTGTTTTTGCAAAACTAATACGGCTACTTAATTTTTTAGGCAAGCTCTCTACTTAATTATTTAGGTCAAGAAAGCATGGCTTGAATTGCGATGGATCTGCCAACTATTTCAGATGCATTAGATGATCTCTTACTTACACTTCGTCCTCCTAAACCACCCAATCCATCGGTCCTCTTGGAGACTTGCTCGTTAAATAACTGATAAAGAAAACAAAGCATACTTATTCTGATTGCATTACACAAATAAAAAAATCTGTAGCATTAGTCTAAAAGTTAGTAGAATATTCTACACTGATATTCCAAAAATTTTTAACCATATATATATATATATATATATATATATATATGATTTTGGACCACTCTACTCATTGTCAATTGATTTTGACAATTCCTCATCACTCCACTCCACTCATGGAAGCCCAAATTCCTCATCATGGTATCAGAGCTGAGCTTCGGATTTGTTTGCTACCCTATTTATAGTTTTATCCATGACTTGGAACCTATTTGGCACTTGAGTTTTTTGCCAAGTTTTTAAAAACTTTAACTATAGTAACCTAAAAAATTTTTCAAAATTTTTAAACTATACACTTCAAAATATTTAAAAAAAACACTTTAAAATTTTTTTAAAAAACTTATACAGTAAGCTACAGTAAATCTTTAGACAAACACTCAAAAAATTCACTTGCCAAATGGAGCCTTGGTTCTTTCTCTATTAGTGTAAGCCCCGTTGTGGGTTCTTTTTCTACTAGTTTATACCTATTTGCCAAGTCACATCTCATTGCCAATTAGTTTTGAAATTGAAATCCAAGTTCTTTATCACTAAACATGAATTAATTTCTTTTTCCCCACTTTTCAAGTTGAAGTTCCTGATGCCGGCCGATTTAGTCTTATAGACCTGTGAAGTGGATGGAAAATGCTGATGCATCTTCAGTCTGAATTTGCTCAAGATGCTTCTTTTTCAAAATGATTGCACTGGTAAACAATTATAACGTTGGTCCAAATGACCACGACCAACGTTATTCCTGATCAACCATCTCTTCCTTGGAAATTCTGATCTAACAAACCGCAATTGACCGATGATGCGCCTTCCTTACGAAGAAGAGGAATTAATTTGCTAAATTGTGGTGTTATCTTGACTTCGTAAACCGCTACAATGACCGCAATTGACCGATGATGCGCCTTCCTTTAGCACCAACGTGCAGGCTGGGGCTGTGTTTTCTCCATGATTTACAAGTTAAAGCCGTGCTTGTTGGTGCATATTATAGAATGATAATTTGTTGGCAAAGACTCTTCTATTACACATTTTCTATTACACTGCATGGTTGATATAAGTTCTGCAATATTCTGTGTATCTTTCCACTAGATTAATATACACCATATTTGGTGCAAGTCTTGACTTACACTAATCAAATAAAAAAAATTAACCAAATATTACAAAATTTGCACGAAACCAAAAATGTACAGCAGACACTTCAGTGGCAAAAGATCTTTTGCCCTCTATAATTCTTTGGGCTTTTATTTGTGACTCGTACTTGGATCGACTCAATTTTCAAAACTCAATGATTTAGATCGTGCCACATTATTTCTTCAAATGGTGTGACACAACTTTGATTATTGAATTTTTAAAAATCGAATCTACTCAAATTTTGATCTTTACTTTTAAGCTATGATTGTAGACCAATTGTGCTCCACTTTGGTCAGTGGCTCAGATTCGCATTCTCATTTATCCTCACCTGGGCTTCGAGGTGACTCTTGGCCCAATAGCTTACACTCCCCAATATACTAATGTCCTGATTCATGATCGCTCTAATACTAACTATAATATTTTCAATCATGAGTTGTCCAATAATTTTTGAGCAAAATGAGAGGTTCAAGACATTAAAATTACTCCCTCCCTTCCACTTTAATAGTCCTATATTCCTTTTTTATCTGTCCCAAATTGTAGTCCACTTTCCAATTGAAAAATGTAGTTGTACTTTAATTTTCCTAAAATACCCTTATTCAATGTAAGTAGTTGTTACTATAAACCTACCCCATTTAATGAGAGTTGATTCTTTTTTTACCATCAATTTAAGTTCACATAAAGTTGTACCATATTTAATGTGAGGATATTTTAGGAAAATAGCAATCTAAATTTACTTTTCCAACAAAGTTAATTACTTTTTCTTAAACTGTGTGAAAAAAGAAACAGGACTATCAAAGTGGGACGGAGGGAGTAAATTACTAGTAATGGGTGATTCTGGGACTTATGTTCGTATTCTTTCCTTTTTTCCGACCCATGTGGGATTTTGGGGTATTACAATGTCACCGTCCAATCTGTAACAGATTAATTGATTTAATTCTTATTGCAGTTTCTTGCATGACAATGTTCCAGTGATCAATATTACTGGTTTTGCAAGAGCTCCCTAGACGCTTTTTCTTCTGCTACAAAGGGCTCAATCTGTAGTAACATATATTAGTCCAAGCAGAAATTCTCCATTACAATCTCTAACATATGTACATCACTTACAAAGTTCCGTATAAATAGTTGTTTAAAGGAGTCATTGAGACCCTGGACATTCTAGCAAATCAGTTTCATGTGAAACGAGTACCTGTTCTGTTCCTGGCACCCCTTCCTAGCCTCTCAACTTTAGCATCGGTTTCCGTTTTTTCCAACGGCACCCTTTCCAACTCAAAGAAGATAGTGCACTCTAACTATTCTTGGTTAGAAGAGGATTACTTGTTACTGGGCTAGCCTTCAAGCCACTCTTCCTTCCTGTCCTAGGAAAGGCAAACACAGCTTGTTTACCTGCATCCCAACTAGAGCCGGAAAGGGTGATTATATTGCCATAAATGAGTTTGTTGACTCCTCATAGGTATTAAATTATAGAAATTGTGATATGTAGACAATTGCTATTCTATGTATAACCAGGAAGATTTGTTGTTATCGTTATCCAAACTTTCAAACTTTGCAAAAATTTAAAAAAAATCAAAATTTATAATATGACAAAATTTTATTAATATTTTATAAGGTTATGTGATAAGTAAAAATATTTTATAGTATTTTAAAAATGTATAAAACACAGAGGATTTTTAAATGCAACATACAATCACGTCTTAAATAGGTATATTATGAGTATTTACTAACTATAATACTAAGTTTTGATCATTAATAAAAATTCTTAGCATTATTTCAAATAAACTTCCTAATGGTAACTTGATCTAAGTTTTTTAAGTAAAATAGTAAATTTGTGCTATTTATCTATAAAAACTTGCTATTTTTGAACTAGACTTACTCTCTAGAAAGTAAGTCTGGGAAATAAAGTAGTAATTCATTCCCAAAAAAGAGTGAGTTTCTTATTTATTTCAATCTAATTTTTGACACACAAACGCTACTAATTTATTACGTTATCTTACTATTTTAAATAAGAAATTTACTACAAATTTTTAGGCATTAGCCTATTTAGGTGGATAGATTCAATGGTAATCAAATAGTTGACTAAAAATGTGATAACGTGCAATATCAGGTAAAAACTACTTCATTACTATAATGATCATCACCGGAGCATTTTCCTGTAATATAATATGTATTACATGGTTAACTAATTATATTGCATTAGTGCCACGAATGTACATCATGAAATGTAGTTTCATCAACACTATAGTTTTGGTCCAGTTTAATTTTTATATTTAATTTCTAGTTGTTAAACTTAATATTTTTATTTAAGAGTATAAAATATTTGGTTTAGAAGTTCCAATAAAAATGGTTAATTTGTTTGTTGCCAGAAAATACTACTTGAAGAAAAATGTGACATGGTCATGGTTCTATTGTATGGTAAAAAAAATAAAAAATTATAGCTTCGACAGGATTTTCATGTTATGGAGTATAATAGTGCATAGATATGGCAAAGTAAGGACATATATTTGGCTATAGGATAGAGCATTTTACAAGTTTGATCAATATGCTAAATCACAAAGTTGGCAAGTGATTATATGTAACAATGGCAAAAAATTGTGCTAAAGACAAACCAATTTCCTAAGGGTCCGTTTGGTTCATGGGATGACACATAATTGGATTAATCATCCTGTATCATCTTATGTTTGGTTGCATTTTATACATGGGATGACACATCCTACCTAAACAAATTAATCCCCTATTCATGGGATAAAATAATCCCATAGGGGATATGGGATTAATAGGTAGGATGATAAAATTTTAGACTAATTTATCATTACAAAAAATATAAATTTATACTCTTATAATTATATAATCCTACTCTCACATGATAATATACTATGAATGGACTAATTGGCCCCTACTATTTAATTTAAATTTTTTTTTGACTAATTTGCCCCTGCTACCAATATAACAACATTTGGACTAATTTATCCTTATGAATGATTCAAATTCAAATTAGCTATTATATAACCATACTCTCACATAATAATATCATAATAAATAGACCAATTAGCCCCTACTAATTCTATTAAAATTTTTGACTAATTTGCCCCTATTCATTATTTTAAAAGTTTTGACTTGCTCCTATTAATTGATTTAAAATTTTTGACTAATTTGCCATAGTAACATAATAACAGAAGGACTATATTGCCCTTGGACTAAATTACCCTTACTAACCTTATTTTCTAAACAAAATTTATATAAATATATAATCTTATTAATTGGACTTTGTGGATGAGGACGTCAATAAGCTCAAACTCGATCCAAAGAAAAATCTTCTATATTAGCCTGAGTTTGGCTCATTGAAAGCTCTTAAATGAGTTAGGTTTTAATCAATTTAATCTTAATTTAATTTAGCCAAAACTTGGCCTATTATTTAATTGAATTTCAAATTTAGTTTCAAAAGCTTGGCCAAAATCGATTTTTAAGGGCCCAAATGGGCTAAATTTGAATGAATGCGAATTTTTATATATCAAAACCTTTGATTTACTTTATAATTATAAAGTTTTAAACTATTCTATTTTAATAAAATTTATAAATATTAAATTATTTATTAGATTATTTTATTAAAAAATATTAAATTATTTATTAATATTTTATAAAATATTAATTTATTTTATTAAAAAGAATCTACAAATTAAGGGATGCTTTGGTCATTAAAATATTAATCCTTCCTCATCCAATCTTCAATCAAACACGGGATAGGATTATTTTCTAACATATCCTATTCAACCGAGAACTAACTAAACACTAGATAATTTGGATTATTTATCCGGGGATAACTAAATCCAGGATTATTAATCTTGGGTTGAATAATCCCATTTCATCCAGTCCGTGAACCAAACAAACCCTAAGAGAATTATATTTTCCATTTTAGAAATTGCTCAACAATATTATACCAAAGACTTCAGCTTTTGCATCTACTTTATTATCATTTTCTTTTATCTATTAATCATCACAAACAGCTCTGTTTGAATTGGCCTATTTTTAAAAAACTAGTTTTTTAAATATAATGTTATAGTAATACACAAATAAAAACAACTCACAAAACATCTCATACATACAATATATCAAAAACAACTCACAAATATACACAAAAGAATTTTAAAAAAATAAAATTTATAATATTTTCCACCTATCACCACCACCCCCTTTCTCCTCCCTCTCATCCATCTTCCTCCTCCCTTCCCCTTCCTTCCCACCTCCAACCCTCCTTTCCCTTCCCCCCCCCCCCCAAAAAAAATCTGGTCGAGACTAGATTGAGAGGAGGAGGGGAGAGTTGGAGGATGGGTGGGAAGGGGAGGGGAGGAGGAAAAGGGATGGGGAAGAGGAAGAAGAAGGAGGAGGAAGAGTGAGAGAGAGGAGAAAAAAGGAGAGAGAGGTTGGTGGCGGTGTTAGGTGGGGGTGGTGGCGGTGGCGGTGGCGGTTGTGAGCGGTAGTATTAATTTTTAAAAAGTATTCTAGAAATATTTTAATTTTAAAAGGTATCCTAAAATATATTTCAAAAATCCCTCCAAAACATTATAAAAGAATCTACAGTAAAAGTTTTTCATATATACTGATACAGTAAAACTAGTGGGAATACCCGTGCTACGCACGGTGCTGACATTATTGAAAAAAATAAAAATAAAATGATGAACAAATACATTTGTCCTATATTTTGGGGCACTTTCACTATAAATAAAATGTAGTAAGTCCTATATTTGTACTTATTCGTTTGATAGTACATGACATTAGGCTTTAGGCTTCCCGTTTAATTAGGAAAAGATAATATAGTAAATTGATTAGAATGGGCATTATGCATGCCAAAAACAAATGTACCGTAAGATGCTTTAGGTCCCATTTTGGGCTTACGATGTTTTTACTAAAGAAGGACAAAGCCAATCTAATATGTTTGGTGAACAGCATTTATTGAATTTATTAGGAGTAGAGTTTTTAGCCAATGAAACATTTATAGAATAAACTCAAGATTAGTGTTTTTAGTGCAATTTTTGTGTTGCAATAAATAAAAATTGAAATTTATAAATGATCAAATATAAAATACTCATATAAGTGTACACCCAACAATATGATAAATAATTAATAAATACTGTGATGAAATTTGTATTAATTAAATACTTTTTAATAAAGTACAGCAACCTTAAACGGTCCTTAGCATGCAAGTAGTTGATAGGTGTTTGGCATACTACCGGGCTTCCGCATGCACACTCTTCCAGCACATGATTCCATTTCAGTTTCCATTATTTGGTCCCTGTTCTTTTTTTCGTTATCTATATGTGCAGACTTTTTGAGAAGCAGCACAAGGTCCTTTGAACTTCCGCTTCAGGTTTAAATCTAATTCCACTTAGCTAGAGATGGCGGTGCTGAATATATTGTGCTCATTCATTTTTCAAATGGTACTAATAGGTTATGCTAATCTGTTGAAGATCCTTGTTGGCTGAAATCATTCAGTTGCAAAACTTGATGGACTTTTGTGAATTATTGATCGTAACATCAAAAGCTGTTAATAGCCTTTCAGGTCAGTTTCAGATGTAAATGTTCTTCTATGAGTGGCATGGAAAACTCCAGTTTTACTTCCCTCTCAGGTTGCTTGGTTTTATAAAATGCATTTTCATGATGTCAATCATTCAGTAGGTTTTGAAAGGAATTAAGGTTTTGCATGGGAATTATTACGGGTCTTGCTGTTACTTTTCCAGAAAATTTTACTTTATATCGGTTGTTTGGCAAAAAAAAAGTTATGCATTCATTTAGTTAAAAAGCTGTCTTTCTCTGACAGTATTTAAGTTAATGAACCTATCGGTGTTCATCTGCTTGTCAAATCATACTCTGATTCCGAAATTCAACATGATCAAGAATAGTCGCGATTAATGTTGTGAAAACTTTGGAATTACCTCCTGTTATACTCGAAAGCAATTTTAGACTCACTAACATTGGAGCATTTTCTATCCTATCTGCATTCATCGTATCTAGACAAAGGAAATCCTCTCAATTTGGAAAACCTGAGTCACAAACAGATGGCGAACAATTCTGCTGCGCAAATGGTGAACAATTTTTTTCTAAACCACAATTATTGGTAAAGCCTTAAAATCAAAATTCCGCCTTTGTTACAGAATTAAGGGAGAAGATCTTGTTTGCATTAAGGACATCTTTTCAGAGAGGCAAAAAGACATGAAATATTGTGCACAGAAAAGAAAGAATGAAACAAAAACCAAAACATAGCCTAACAAACAGTAAAGTGCCGAAATATGAGTCAAGATTATTTCCTTTATGCAGTTAGTTTCCTGATCTCTGGTATTCGAAATAATTATGACCCTTGGGTTTCTTTTCATGTATTTATCGTTAGGTCTTTGGCATCACTGCTGAACATAATCCAAGCTTAGAAGGACACGTTTTTCCTAATCCAGTGGACACGTGAAGGTACCAAGATGATATTGAACTCAGTTGAACACATTTCAAATATTTAATATCATCATGATAACTTTTACAGATATTCGAAATCGTTGTGCTGACAAATCTTGGGAAGTTTTCAATAAACTTCTGCAGCAAACACCACCCAAAAAATAAAGAAAGTAAAACATGACAAAAAGAAAGTAAAACATGAAGGTTGACAAAATCATGAAGGAGAAAAAATAAAGAAAGTAAAAGACCAAATCACCTTAAAAGAAAAGCAAAACATGACAAAAAGGAGGAGCAGAGGGGACCGACTCGGAAAATTAAGCTGACAAGAATATACTTCCAGTTCTCTGCAAGAAGGTTGATTTCCGTTGAAGTCTCTGCACATAATCTCTTCCATAACTGCTAAAAAAAAAAGCAAAATCAATAGATTTACAAAATCAATAGAGAACATAAAACAAAGAAGAAAGTGAGAGAGAGTGTGGGGGAATCCACTCGATCAGTAAAAAGGTTGAAAAAAAATTATAGACATATTATAGTATTGGAAATAATTGAAAATAATAAAAAATATTACAGTATTTGGAATAATATTTGAAATGCCAAAATTACAATGGAAATGCCAATATTTAAAGAATACACAGTACTGGAATTTTTAATTTGATGTGAACGACATTTTAATCGGTGTAGCCTGAATTTTGTCCTTCGAATTTGATTTGAAATTTCTCTTTCGTCAGTGCAAAATTGTTGAAGCTTTTCCAACTGGTGTGTGGAATCCTTGCAGTGTACGTTTCATTTTTTAAGCAAATGTTTCCTCATTTGCAATCTTGCGAGTTTGAAATTTAGTTGTTGTTGAAATGCTTGTAGGCGGGCATATTCCATGATGAAACTAAGTTAAAAACTAAGATTGACACCACAAGAAAGATGAAAGAGATAATAGGTTCTTGTTTTGGTTAACCAAAAAATACGAATGAGCATGCAAGAAAATTGAATGAGAATTCTATGTTTGGAGGAGTTTTAATTAGGGTGCAATTCTTAAATTGCAGTGGACTCTTAATTGAAGTGGGAAACGTGAGAGGAAATGTGGAGGAAAACGTGCGATGATGATTAGAGGATTTATAGGAGTAGTTGTAGGATAAATTAAGAGATAGTGGGAATATTTTAAATTTCAATTTGATAAACGTGGGATGATGATGATAGGATTTGTAGGAGTGGTTGTAGGATGAGTTAAGAGATAGTGGGAATATTTTAAATTTCAATTTGATTGGTAATAGGGTTGGTTACCCACTACTTTTTATGTATTAAAATAAATACAAAATTCTAGAAAAAAGAATGAAAAGTTTAGAAGCAATTGAGAGAGTTTCTGCTAAAAACCCCTTCTTGAATACATATAGATATAGATATTTCAAAAATAATCCCAAAAATAGCTATTCCAAATGGAGCCTCCCTAGCATAATCTTTTAGATTATTATACTTAATTGTACTCAGTGTATTGAAACCAGTGAAGCGAATGTGCTGCTTTACTGCTGTATAAGTAAGTCGATGAGATCTTGATTTAATGGTAAAAACAATTAAAGCGAATGACCCAAAAAAAAAAGATGTTTTGGATTCAAATACTAAATGAAAGTTTATACTTAATTTTATGTTATTTTTTGTCCCGCCATCTGGGATTAGTTTGTCAAGCTATTTGGTTATAATATGTTTGTGTTGATACTACCATTTGACTAATTAGTTGTGATATTATAAGGAAAAGGAAAAAGAAAAAGAACTCTATTAGTAGTTATACGGAGACCATCTTTACTGCCCCAAAAAAAAAAACAATATGGGAAATTGCAGGTTGTTCCAAATTCATAGAAGATTTTATTTAAGTAAATTCACTAATTTATAATTTGAACTGCTTCTATTTGTATGATTTCCACACACATCTCTCATCTTTTGAATACAAATTATGTGAATGAGTAGAAATCACGTATGTTGTTCGCTAGTACTGATGTCAGTGTGTTTAGATAACCATTATTTGGCTCCAAATTATTTGATTGCATCACAAACACAATTTTCAACACACCTTTTTATTTCATATACATTACATTACAAAAAATATTGCAGTAATTATTTCAAATTATATCTCAAATAATCTCTTATCCAATCAATAGGATCCTTAGGTTTCTAGCGTTTCCTGCACGATTGAGTTGAAAATATATAAATCACAAATTTTCTGCCAGTCGTTGGTCAGTAAACTCAGTACAAAGCCAATTTTGTTTCTTGGATAATGACCAAGACTTGGTCTTTGAAGGTCACTTCACCAAGTCCAGTATGGTCACTTCACCAAGTCCAGTATGGAATGTTGGAGGAATTTTCCCAGTCTTCCCACTAACTCGAACATTATGAAATGAAGGGCAAAGACTCTTTCCTTGGAGAGTTTAATCATGAGTTTTGGCTACAACTTTCTTCTTTTTGGTTAGGAATTCTCCACTTTCCAAGATGGCTTAAGTTAGAAATTTACGTGGAGGCCTTCGAACTATTTTTTTTTAATCCTGTTTAACTCCAAGTGTTAAAACTCATCACTTTGATCAATTCTTGAACTTTGGTGAATTAGTCTTCGATTATTGATCTTTAGCTTCTACTAAGATTCCCACCAAGACTAAGACAACATGTGATGGTTGAATTGCAATGAATCTACAATTCCCAGTACCCGTTCCATGAAATTCTCTTGCTAACTAATTTGCATCAAAGGTTTGGAGATTTTTTAAGTTTACTTTGTTTCTTAAGGTACTAACTAATTTTTTTAATTATGACTCTTTTTTCTTTTGAAAAATAAGACGCTTACTTATTTAGGAAAATTCTCTACGTACAAGCAATATCTCTAAAGTCTAAATACATAGTTAATATGTGCAAAATTAGTTGGGAGATTATCTACAAAATAGGTGTAAAAATACCTAAAAATTAGAGATAAAGAGATAGGATAATGATAAACATACAAAATTAGTGGTTGAGAGTTGTCTATAATTCTTTGAACCATTGCATGAGTCATTTTCATATTTTTTCAACATAAAAATAATATATCAAGCAAAGATTAATTATCTTAATATTACCAATGGTAAGATTGATACATATCTTTTGCTATTAATTTTGCCAACAAAATAGTGAAAAGTTTTGCAATCCAAGTTTACCGTTAAAAGTATAAAACTATATACAAAAACTACATAATTTGTCGGTTCGTGTTCCCTAACATGGTTATATTGCAACGCCATAATTCTCCTAATTGCTTTTTCTTTTCAAAAAACAATTAAAAAAAAGGTAAGATAAACGCCGCAGTTATTCTAATTAAGGTATCTGAACAAGTTACTTTGTGCAAGTTAAGATTTAGCGGTTTAATGTTTTCTGCTTCACAGTTAGACTTCGAAGTGAGATATGAAGTTTAGTAAAATACAGAAGCGATATATTTTAGATATGTGGTATTACATCACTAGTCAATGTGGCCAATTGGAACTTAATCTGAAGATAAAAAATTCAAACCAACAAACCCATATTACTGAGACCACTATATAATGCGATCCGACCCCCTCCTTGAAGTTGCAGACATTAGTCATGGAGAAATTTCACAACCTCTCCCCTCTTGGACTGGTGTTGCTATGTTCTCTTTCAGCTTCCTTAGTCACGTCTGCCACCAATGTTACCACTGATCAGTCATCTCTTCTTGCCTTGAGAGCTCACATTTCGGTTGACCCTCTACAAATCTTGGCCAAAAACTGGTCAGTTGGGTCTTCAGTCTGTGAATGGATTGGAGTCACTTGTGGCTCTCGTCATCATAGAGTGACTGCCCTGAATATTGTCGGCATCATCCCTCCACAACTGGGAAATCTATCATTTCTTGCTTCTATTAACATGACTATGAACAACTTCCATGGAGCACTACCACATGAGTTTGCTGGATTGCGCCGATTAAAACTACTTAATTTGAGCTTCAACAATCTTGAAGGAGAGTTCCCCCAGTGGATTGGTTCATTTCCTCGACTTCGTCGCTTGTCTCTTAGAAACAATAGTTTCACTGGTCTTGTCCCATCTTCCATCTCTAACATGTCAAAGCTGGAGGAGATAAATCTTTCGTACAACATTCTGCAAGGAGACATTCCTACAGGGATTTTCAATATTTCCTCCCTGCAAGTGATTAGCCTAACGGGTAATGGCCTATCTGGAACTATTCCAAGTGATTTGTGTCACCATCTTCGGGCACTAAGTATCCTTTCCCTGTCATCGAACAAATTAAATGGCCAATTACCATCAAGTTTAGGTCAATGTTCAGAACTTCAGAGGCTGTCTTTGTCTTTCAACCAATTTACAGGATCCATACCGAAAGAAATTGGGGACCTGAAGAAGCTTGAGGTGCTATATTTGGGTGCTAACTATTTAGAAGGTAAGATCCTAATTCTTTCAACCATATAGGGACAAAGCCATATTAAATGAATTATTTTAAGTTATTGTTAATTTGTGCAGATTCAGATCCAGAAGTTGGTTTGTTCTAACAAAAATGGCACATATCTAGCACAATATTTGCTCTTATCTTTCCATATTTCAACTGAAAAAGGAAAAAAAATAGTAGAAAAATTTATAGCTAAAGACAGTTTCTAACCAAAGAATTTTAAGAATGCTGCCATAATTAATGAAAGAATTTTTACCGAAGATTTTAAGAATTTTTTGGGTCCTTTACAGCTACGAAGAGGAGGAATATATGCAATATGTAAGACAATGGTCCGAAGGGGAAAGTTAAAGGGTTACGATCTACATAACCGCAAAAAACATTTTTTTTTGTAAAAATGTCTTTTTGATTCTAAAAGGAGCCAAATTTAAAATGTTGAGGCCCACAGTTGACAATTTTCCGCTTTAGGCCCATAAATTTTCTCATTTAGTTTCCTTCAAAACTTACATAAAAAATGCCAACTTGTTGATATTAAATCCATCTACATTTTGCAGGTGAAATTCCAAAAGAAATTAGTAACTCAACTATGATGAAAAGCCTGGAATTCGGGTTAAATAACTTAACTGGTATGACACTTTATTTTATGAAAATTACAGAATATAGAGACTTATATGATTTAATTTATATGCTCAATATTATTTTGACTGGGTAATACTACCTTATATTTTCTCCAATGACTCAACTTAGAATCCAATAGCCTAACTGGTTCCATACCATTAGAGATACTTCAACTTCTCAACACTAAATCTCATGTCACTTACAAAAATCAACTTTCATGCAATCTTCCATCAACATTTGGCTCTAGGCTTCCTAATTTGGAAGGGCTTTTCCTTGGCATTAATTCCCTCTCTGGAGTATTATCTAACTTAATCTCAAATTCCTCTCAATTTCGTAGAGTAGATTTTGTTGTTAACAAGTTCACAGTTCCAATTTCCACTTCACTGTGGGACCTAAGTCTCCTAGAACTGCTGAATCTATTTGACAACAATTTGACGATTGACTCCTCATCTCCAAAGTTGAGCTTCATCAATATTAGACTTGAGTGACAGTCCATTGAATTGGATTGTAAAATCAAGGGCAGCATTCCTGATGGAATTGGAAACTTTAGCAGTTTGATCCTATTAGATCAATCAAACAGTGAGATAAGTGGGTCGTTTCCAGCATGAATAAAGATTTGCAAAAGCTACGGTGCATGAATTTAAGTAGGCAAAAACTAAGCATAGCCCCTTTGCAGTTTCTTTATGCTTTCTATTACTTGGCTACCATAAATCTTGGACAAAATGAAATATCTGCTCAATTCCAAAGTGCTTGGGGGATCTTATTTCCCTAAGGAATCTTGACTTTACAAAATATTGATTATCTTTAATTATTTTTTTATTCCCACAAGAGGCAATTTCGAAATCTTGAGTGGTGGCCAACTTTCCACTGTAGGCCCGCTAATTTTCTCGTTTACTTTCCTTCAAAACTACCACCAAAGATATTAAGTTGTTGATATTTATTCAATCTACAAATTGCAGGTAAAATTCCAAAAGAAATTGGAGACCTAAACAAGCTTGAGGATCTGAATTTGGGTGACAATAACTTAGAAGGTAAGATCCTAATTATTTCAACCATATATTTTGAATTTTTTTTTAAAAAAATTATTTTGAAAAATTTTGCTGTAGCAGAGTTTTTAGAGTATATTTTGGGATATTTTTAGAAAATATTTTGGGATATTTAAGAGTAGAAGAGTTTCTAGAATATATTTTGAGATATTATAGTTTCTAGAATATATTTTGAGATATTTTTTTAAAATTTTAAAAAATTTAAACTAATATTTAGATTACCTTTTAGAGTACTTTTTAAAAATTTTATTGTATTTGAAAAATTAGTTTTTGAAAAACACTCCCATCCAAACAGATATGCATTATTTCAACCATATATGAACAAATCCAAATTAAATGATTACTTTACTTAAGGTTGCGTATATCCAGATCCAAAAATTGGCCAGTTATATTCCAAGTGAAAAGGCAAAAAATAATAGAAACATTTAGAGCTAATTTTTGGTTCCTTTGGGTCCTGACGGAAAAGCTAATGGCCAAAACAGATATTTCTTTTTCCCTTGAGGGCTGTACCTAATCGCAAGAAAGATCTTGAAGTATGAATTCTAACTGTCGAACGTAGTCTCTTTAAAAATATTTTTTCTTGATTCCAATTTCGAAATGATGATGAGTGGCATGCTGCACTCAACTTTCTGCTTCAAGTTCATCAGTTTGCTCGGTCACTTTCCGTCAAAGATGTCAATTTGTTGATATTACATTCCATCCACATTTTGTTACATTTTGTAGGTGAAATTCCAAAAGAAATTGGTAACTTAACTATGATGAAAGAACTAGATCTTCGACGTGCAAATTTAAGAGGTACGAGAATCTTTAAATTACAAAATCCAAAGACTTGCATGATTTGATATGTATGCTCGACATTATTGTTTCAGGTGTAATATTACGAGAGATTGGTAACTTGTATTTTCTTGAAAGACTCAACTTAGAACAAAATAGCTTAACTGGTTCCATACCAACAGAGATCTTCAACCTCTCTAGGTTAATTGTCGTGGTATTTGTGGGAAATCAACTTTCAGGCAATCTTCCATCAACGTTTGGTCATAGGCTTCCCAATTTAGAACGGATTTACCTCGGCATTAATTCCTTCTCTGGAGTATTACCTACCTCAATCTCAAATTCTTCTAAACTTCGAAGAGTAGATTTTAGTTCTAACAAGTTCACGGGTCCAATTCCCACTTCCCTGGGGGACCTAAGTCACCTAGAAGTGCTGAATCTATCTGGCAACAATTTAACGAGTGACTCCTCATCTCAAGAGTTGAGCTTCATCACTTCATTGACAAATTGCAAATATTTGTCATTTTTGGACTTGAGTGACAATCCATTGAATGGGATAATTCCAAACTCGATCAGTAATCTTTCAACTTCCCTTGAAAGATTATATGCAGCAGGTTGCAAAATCAAGGGCACCATTCCAGATGGAATAGGAAACTTCAGAAGTTTGATCGCATTAGATCTATCAAACAACGAGTTAAGTGGGTCATTGCCAGCTACGATAATAGATTTACAAAAGCTTCAATACATGGATCTCAGTATGAACAAACTAATTAGCAGAGTCCCCCTGCATTTGCTCTGTGCTCTCCACAACTTGGATACAATGAACCTTGGACAAAATCAATTTATGGCCTCAATTCCAAAGTGCTTCGGAAATCTTACTTCCCTAAGGCATCTCAACCTAAGTCACAACAAACTATATTCTGCTCTACCTGAGGAAATATGGAACCTAAAAGATCTCTTGGAGCTTGACCTCTCCTCAAATCTACTGAGTGGATCTTTGCCGTATGCTATGACGAATACGAAGATGGCAAATTGGGTAGATTTGTCAACCAATCAGTTCTCAGGTGGCATTCCTAACTCAATTGGAGATATGCAGAACCTACAAAATCTTTCTCTAGCACACAACAGATTGCAAGGATCAATCCCAGAATCGATTGGCAAGATGTTAAGCTTGGAGTCATTAGATCTATCACATAACTCTCTCTCTGGATCAATTCCAATGTCAATGGAGAACCTTCGGTATCTTAGAAATTTCAATGTCTCTTTTAACAATTTAAGTGGTGAAGTTCCTTCCAGAGGGCCTTTTATCAACTTCACTGCCGAATCCTTCACTTCAAATCAAGACCTCTGTGGAGCTCAAAGGTTTCATGTGCCCCCATGTCCAAATAATTCAGCTCACAAATTGAGAACAAAAAAGCTGCATCGAACAATTTTTATTCTACTGGGGGTGATAATAGCAGCGGGAGTCTTGTCCTTTGGAGTTGTTTGCCTAAGATATCGAAAGAAAGATACACTTTCCAGTGGAGCAAATTTATCCCTAGTTGCAATGCCAGAAAGAATTTCATATTTTGAACTTCTACAAGCAACTAACGGGTACAATGAAAGCAATTTGCTAGGGGCTGGAAGCTTTGGATATGTTTATACAGGTACTCTTGATGATGGAAGGGCTGTGGCTGTTAAAGTGTTCAATTTACAAGTCGATGGAGCATTCAAGAGTTTTGATGTAGAATGTGAGGTGTTGCGCAATCTTCGCCATCGAAACCTCACAAGAGTCATTAGTAGCTGCTCTACCCCTGAATTTAAGGCATTAGTGCTTGAGTTCATGCCTAATGGGAGTCTTGAGAAGTGGTTGTATTCGCACAACTATTTTACCGATCTGATGCAGAGATTGGACATATTGATTGATGTGGCATGTGCATTGCAATATCTCCACTGTGAGTATTCAACTCCAGTAATTCACTGTGATCTGAAGCCAAGTAATGTGCTGCTGGATCAAGACATGGTTGCCCATCTAAGTGATTTTGGCCTTACAAAGTTGTTGGGTGAGGAACACAGCATCACATACACCGAAACACTAGCCACACTTGGCTATGTCGCACCAGGTAAAGAATTTTCTTGTACAACTAAAGTACTATTTCCTCAGTTGTTTGCTGTTGCAAATTCCAAACTAAAAAAAAACAATCAATTTAAGAACATATGATGAATTTATGTGTTTTGCAGAGTATGGGTTGGAAGGATTGGTATCAGCAAAATGCGACATCTACAGTTTTGGAATTATGATGATGGAAGTCTTCACGAGAACAAATCCCAACAGCGAAATGTTTGGTGAAAAATTGAGCCTGAAGAGCTGGGTTGCTAATTCAATACCTGATGGATTAGCTAATGTCATCGATGCTAATTTGCTAAAGGAAAGTGATGAATACTTTGTTGAAAAGCTAAGCTGCATAGCCTCAATCATGAAAGTGGCTTTAGGCTGCACGATGGAGTCTCCAAGAGAGAGAAGGAGCATACAAGATGTTCTTGTTGCGCTGAAAAAGATCAAGCTTCAGTACATGAGTCCGCTCTGTTCAGGGACATAATGGTGCATGCATTTTATCTAAGCAAGATTGCAACCTTCTTGATTGTCTCAGTTATAAATTTGCGGGGCGGAGAAAAATCTCAACAAGATTAGCCAAGAAAGAATAGCATTTAACTAGTAGACTAGGTAATTATGCCCCATATAATAATAGATCTGTTTAACTGGTGTCTATGGACACTCGTTAAGATGTATTTCGGGTAGTATATTCAAAAAAATATAAGATTAATTAAAAAAAATGTATAAATGCAAGGAGATTAATTAGAGAAAGTTTATAAATGCAAGACAAAATAGTAATTATTAGTGTGTGTATATACATAGTAAGTTGGATGAAATGTAAGTGTCTTAACGAGCGCCCATAGGACATCCGTTAAAAAAAATCCTATAATAATTGTTTTCTTATTTCTTTTCTTTGCACCTGATTGATTGCCCTTAATTTGTAATAATAAAGTTATCTCACAATATTCACCAATCCTATTATGGGTACCTAAGGACTTGTAATCCTTTTCGTGAGTCATTACTGAATCCATGTCATGCATAATAAAACTACTTTTGAGCCATAGATGGAAAAAGAAATAATAAATAGTGTGTCAAAAAAGTTACAATTAGTAGGTAAAGGGATAGGTTGCAATTAGGGCCATTCCTTTTTCCAAATTTTGAAACATTTAAATGCGCATGTTTGGGTAAAAAATATAACTCATTTTCGTGTCTAACTCAAAATGGTAAACTAAGGTCGCAAACGAATCAAGTCACTCGTGATCAGAGTCCAAGCTCAACTTGAGCTCGGTCAACATTGAGGTCGAGCTGATTAAGTCGAATTCAAACTTAAACTCGAGTTCAAAAATATTAAACTCATTAACTCACGAACGGCTCGAACTCGATTATATATATTTTTATTTTTATTTTAATAATAAAATTACATATATATTCCTAATATTTTATTATTTGTTAAGGAAAATTATTAATTTATTTATTTTTTAAAAAATAAAATAATTATTTTTATTTTTTTAAACTCGAGCTTGACCTTTATATTTTGAGGTCGTCGAGCTCGAACTTGAGCTCGAGTTTCATAAACTTAGGTTGAGGCTCAACTCAATTAAATCAAAACTCGATTCGACCCGACTCATCTACACCTTTAGAATAAACTATGAATATTTTGATATCACATACCTACATTTCCCACGACCTTTTAGGCTTTGTTTGGGACTACAGTACTGTTGGTAAAAAGTATTTTTAGGTGCTAAAAATACTTTTAAAAGTGTTTGGAAAATATCATCTCATAAAATTAGGAGTAGAGTTTTTGATGTTCAAAACACTTTTCATAAAAACTCAAATTTGGTGCTTTTAGAGTAAATTTTGTGATTTAAAAAATAAAACATCAAATTTAATCATCTTATCCTATATTATGAACCAAATAAAGAGATAAACACTTTTAAAAATTTTCAAATTACACATTATCTAATACAATTAGTACTTATTGAATTATGTCTCCAACAATATGTTTAAAAGCACTTAAGCGGTTGATAAATACTTTTATTAAAAGCTCCACTAAGAAGGTACTTTTCAATAAACTACCGTAACCCCAAACGGACCCTTAATATTACTTATTAGGATAGGGGTTTACATTATTACAGCACCCAAAACATAAGAGGTGCTATGCAAAATTGTCAGAAGCCTAAAAGAAGGTTTACAAAATTATCCCAACTACAAATTTTGCAACCAGGATTAGGCACTATAACAGAAGTTCAAAATGTGCCAGATACAATATCATAGATTATATTACCACTTAATTAAGAGAATCTTCTTTAGAAGAAAAAAATACAAACAGAGCAATTAGCCTGTTCCAGCATCTTGGATAACTTTATGATGTTTCCAAAGCAACAAAAAGGCCCTCCACAACACAATCATCGATATGGTGACACACCGAGCAGTAAGTCTAGGCCAGACAACTGACATTGAAGAAAACTGTAAACTGACTCTGATACGAACCAAGAGACACCATTGAATACAATTCAAGTTCCTCTAGGACCCATGCCGCGAGCTCGAGCTAAGAAGATGAGAGAGGAACTCAAGGGCTTGTTCGTGAGGTGCAAAGCCAAGAAATTGTCCCCAAGGCCATTGAGGGACTTGAGCATGAAGGAATGAAGGTTGTCCACGTCGTTCAAATCCAAGAGGACCACGATTGAAGGTTTCATGATTCGAGTAGTTGTTAGCCATTTGTTTAGTTGTTTAGAGTCTTGATTAGTCGTTTTTAATTGAAGAATAATTCGGCCAAGCTTGCCTAGCTAGAGGGCCGAACCTAGGTTCCTAAATTGTAGGAACCTTGCCTTTTCCGTTTCACTTTAGGTTTAGTCTTTTCCATTTCACTTTAGGTCTTCTATTTGTAGGGTTATAAATATCCTACCTTGGGTCATGTTTTATTCATTCAATCAATACAATAAAAATGTGAGAGTTTTCTTGGCTTCTCCAAGACTTCTTGAATATCTTAGAATTTCTCTAAGTATTCGTGACTTATCAATATAGAATCATACTAGGTTGTGGCGTCTTTTACCATTATACCACGGTCCGTTAACCACGTGATTAACGGGTTGAGGTCATCTGCTCCAAGCTTGGTATCCTCTTGTCGATCCTAAGTCTAATCTCTTACGGGTTTCGTCACAAGGTTGGCGACGTTTGTATCAGATTCAGTCGTCATTGCAGCAATTCGAACCACAACACCTCTTCCCTGCGAAAAACAGGGAGGAGTTGGCATGTCTTCAAATGAACAATGTAACACGTATATCCAGTTAAACAAAATTTGACTTATGAAACAATTTGTACAAATGCTAAAATTTCCCTGACTGGACAATGCAGAGATGGAATTTTCACTACATTAACGTCAGAATAGAAATTTCAGAAGCAAGGTAGAAAGCTTGTCAATCTTCAAGTCTAACCATCCGTGCATGTAATAGAGACAGGCAAAATTTTGACGAGGCAGATTTAGGCTATACATAAATCAAGCTTCCACAACGCATACGATGATCCATGAAAGATTAACATATAAAAAGGAAAAAAAATACCACAATGCCTAATAGCAAAATCATGTCGTGTAACCCATTGATTAGTATAAGATTCTCAAAGAGCTATCCAAAGACATTAAAAATTCCATGAGGATCTTCAAGCATATATGACACGACTAGTAGAAGACCCGGACTGCAATTGTAGATGTAAAGCCTTGCAGATTAGTCAGTGGTATTAAACAACCAACTAAAATAAAATTTCCTTGGAACAGAACCTATTGAATTTTGACTGTAAAAAGAGCCTACCATTGCAAGAAAACTAACACCCATGTGAAAAAAATCTACCTTTTGACCAAAGACGCTGCAGGAGGCTATAAAGCTCGGTCTGGTCAAGAAAGGATTGTCATCGATATCTCCATATCGTCCAGAGCTACCTGAAGGAATACGAAATTGCTGAGACATCAAGTTTTTCACATTTTCCTGAATTTGGTCTTGAATGAACTTCAGCTTTGGCGTAAAATTAAAACGATTTGTAGTCTCTTAGTTAACCAAGATTAAGTAGTGGAAAGGAAATAATGATATAAAGAATAAAAGTACTGGTTAAATTAATTCATCGAGTCAACGCATACCCCAAAAGTATAACCATCACAATTACTTGGTAATCTTGCATCCGTTTAGCAATACTGCTATACCTTCCCTGCTCTAGCAATATCTGTGATCAAAGTAAAACAATCTGAGCCATTTAAATGAGAAGGATAACCATCATCTAGATACAACAGAGTCAATCTTGTAGAAGGAAAAACTTCAGAGGAGAGAACTGAATTTAAGGTAAACATTTCTTGGATCAACATTCTCTAATTAGTTCAGATGTAAAGAAAACAAAATGAGTTTGTTTTAGAGTCGGATGTATTGAAAATACCGAAAGCAAGAGTCTCCCAACACAAGGGAGTCAAGAAACCCAAATGCAGAGAGCATTCTGAGACTTCACCAACAACTAATGATTATTCATGTGTGAAAAAGGAAAACAAAAGATTCCTGATAGAGGAAAAAAAATTAGCTAAATGATCTCCATGTTGAAGACAATAGAAGCCTGGGTAACATAACACCCGTGCATGCCAAAGTGCTAGATGATCTTTAAGCAAGCCAAAGTTCAAAAAGTGCACCGAAGTTCCAAGTAAATCAGTTTGAAGATCTGAAGCTTATATCTCCATGAGTTGTTTGCATTTGATTATTTCAACTAATACCAACATTAATTGCCATGGAGAAACACGTTCTCCAGGCTCAGTCCATCAGAATAAAGCAATTTCATCCAAAAGATCTTTTTTTTTTCTTTTTTGGGAATTCATCTCAAAGATGTTTCCTATCATTAAGGCATCTAATCGACATTTGCTCAAAGTTGTTTGACAAAATTAATTTACCATGTTCCTGTAAACTGCAGTTGTCATGATTACAATATTCTATTATCCAACATGACATATATTCCCAGGATTAAGGCCTGTATATGCATAAATTGACTAAAAGGACATTAAATGACCATAGGTTGAAAGCTCGAAAGCAATTAAAAAAAAAACAACATTCTACAAAAATCTAAAGATATTCAAGATTGACATGAATCTATTGCAAGCAATAGTTCAAAAAATAAAAATTTCTTATATGATTAAAATACTTCAGTTTCACCACTCTCTTCAATATCACACACTTAGTAAACAATGATGCTAGCATAGTTAAAAAACATGGCTTGAGGATGACAATACCGTGTCAAGAAACAAAGGCTCATCAGCTTCTAGAAAAATGTCGTTAGTGCTCTTGTAAAGTTCAAAATCACACTTTTCACCTCTTCCATAATGGCCACTAGTTATCCAATCAACAATACCGTATTCAACTCCAGTAATTCACTGTGATTTGAAACCGAGTAATGTCCTGCTGGATCAAGACATGGTTGCCCATCTAAGTGATTTTGGCCTTACAAAGTTGTTGGGCAAGGAAAACAACATCACATACACCAAAACACTAGCCACACTTGGCTATCTCGCACCAGGTGAAGAATTTTCTAATACGACTAAAGTACTATTTCCTCAATTGTTTCTTGTTGAAAATTCCAAATATCAAAAATTACAACCAATTTAAGAACATAGATGAATTTTATATATGTCCTGCAGAGTATGGATTGGAAGGATTAGTATCAACAAAATGCGATACCTACAGTTTTGGAATTATGATGATGGAAGTCTTCACAAGAACAAAACCTAATAGTGAAATGTTTGGCGAAAACTTGAGCTTGAAGAGTTGGGTGACTAATTCAATACCTGATGGATTAGCTCATGTAATCGATGCTAATTTGCTGAAGGAAAATGATGAATACTTTGTTGAAAAGCTAAGCTGTATAGCCTCAATCATGAAAGTGGCTCTGGACTGCACGATGGAATCTCCAAGAGAGAGAAGCAACATAAAAGATGTTCTTGTTGCGCTCAAAAAGTTCAAGCTTCAGTACATCAGTGCCCTCCATTCAAGGACGTCTTAAAGGTGCACGTTCTCTTTGAGATTTCTAATTTTCCCAACTCTCCTAGCCATGACCCAATCAGTTTGCCATTCTTATCTCTTGCAATTATATAATTTCTCCAGCCTTCAATCCTTGGTCGAACCATTGTTGCTCTTAGTGCTAAACTGCTAATGCTTCCTCCGCTTTTGCTTCTCCGCATACTTTTGAGGGGCATGGGTAATAATTCTTGTATTGGTGCTGTATCTGGCAGGGCCTGGAGAAATCTCAACTAGCTGAGGTCAAGTAGAAATGCTATCTGATCAGTCATTATGCTTTGTAAGTAGCTACAAGGTTGTAATCCTTTTCATAGTCTTTATTGAATCCATGTACTGCATAGCATAACAAAATTAGTCAGGACATTTACTTTCTTTCATTTGCACATAAATATCGACCTTTGCAGGGTAAAATGTTGAAGGAGACTGCTTTTTATTTCAAGTTAAGGACTAATCTTTTACTTAATTATAGAAAAATTATCATCTACAAACAAGAAAGTTTAAAAAAAAATTATCATCTTTTCCTAATCTATAGTGAAGCCAACAGGGACGTCACATGCCATCTCCTCATGTTGAAATTTTGTTCACTAAAAAAAATCAAACTAGATTGTCAAAATGGTAGGCTTGGCTGGTTTGAATTTCCTATGTGTTGGGCTGGGTTTGGGATTCAAAATAGGCTCATTGATCATGCATTGAGTTTGTAGATGCTAATTTGCTAAAGGAAAGCGAAGAATACTTTCTTGAAAAGCTAAATTTCATATGTTCAATCATGAAAGTGGCACTGGTTGCGCTGAAAAAAATCAAACTTCAGTACATTCCCCTGCATTCAGGGACGTCTTAAAGGTGCATGTTCTCTCTGAAATTTATGGTGTTCCCAAATTGCGATGCGATCTTGTTGTATCTGGCAGGGATTGGAGAAATCCCAAATTGCTCAGGTAAAATAGCACTGGCATAAGTTTTCTATCACAAATTCGGCTTTTCCATTTTGCCCGTTTCAATCCCAACAATGAAATGTTGGTGAGCATTTGAGCCCCAAAAGCTATGGCCTTAACTCAGGATACTACACTTTGCTTGGTACCAGTGACGAACATTTTCGTTTCTTGGCAAGTTGGATTGCGTTTTATTCAACATGAAATTGGCTCTGAATTGCAGTTGGAAATCTCAAAGGGAGAGAGGCAATATAGGAGATGTTTAAGTACCATTGAAGAAGAAGATAAAACTTCAACAGTTTTTTGGTTAATTTCACAGAGCGGCCTCTGGTAGTCGATCAATGATATTCCCAGTTTGAAAGTGAGTCTGAATTTTAAAAACTTTGTGCTGTCGGCGGAATTGAGTCTGAATTTTCAGTAATCTCTATATAGTCACTGAAGGGCTAGGGAATAATGTGTTTTTGACCAACACAATAATCTCATTGTTTCCGGAAAGGTTCTTTTTTATAACCCTGTTGAGATGCCTTGAATTAGATCTTCAACTCTCGCTGAGCTGTACGGGGGTCTCGCTGTTTGGTTTTATATATATACACCTTATTTTAGTTTGTAAACTATTCCGATTATAACCCTAATAAAATCTGTTTTCCCCCAAGTTGTTCTTGTCTGCTCTTGTTTGTTCTTCTGTTCCGCTGCATCTGTTATAATAAACTGGTATCAGAACTCTAGGTTTGTCCTACGGCTCGGATCACGCAACAACATGTCTGCTTTGAACATCAAGATCGACAAGTTCATCGAGAGAAATAGTTTCAGTCTATGGCAGATCAAGATGCGGGTTCTGTTAAAGCAACAGGGTCTCTGGAGTCCGCTGACGAAGAAGAAATCGAATTCCGTTGATGAAGAGTCGATGAGTCTGGAGGAAAAGGCTCACTCGACAATCATGCTATGCCTGGCAGATGATGTCATCACTGAGGTCGCCGGTGAAAAAACTGCTGCGGGTTTGTGGGTTAAACTTGAAAGTCTCTATATGACGAAGTCTTGAACCAACAAGTTGATCCTAAAGCAACGTCTGTTCGGTCTGCGTATGCAGGAAGGTACTCCTCTTCAAGAACATTTAGATCAATTAAATACAATTCTTCTTGAATTGCGTAATATTGATGTTAAAATTGAGGATGAGGATGCCGCGTTGATTCTGTTAGTGTCTCTACCGTTATCGTATGAGAATTTTGTTCAGTCTTTTATTGGCGGTAAAGATACAGTGACTTTAGAAGAAGTAAGATCAGCACTGCATAGTACAGAGTTGCGCCATAAGGCGGCTGGTAATGTTACAGATAATCAGGCTGTTGGGCTAGTTGTCAGCAGTAGTAAAGGAAAATTGGGGAAAAAAAAGTCCGAAAACAAGAAGCAGTTCTCTAAAGGTCCCAAGCCGGTTGATGTCTATAACTATTGCAAGGAAAAGGGTCATTGAAATCTGATTGTCCCTAAAAGAAGAAACAGCAGGAAAAACAACACGCTTCAGCTTCAGTTGCAGAAAAGGATGCGGAAAATTCAGAAGAAGATCTAGCCCTAATTGCAAACGAACCAACACATCACTCTGATGTGTGGGTTCTTGATTCTGGGGCGTCCTATCACATATGTCCAAATAGGGAATGGTTTACAACATATTAGCAGATAGATGGCGAAAATGTCGTGATGGCTAATAGCGCTGTCTGCAAGGCTGTTGGAATCGATTCGATTAAGAGCAGGACACATACTGAAAAAATTGCCACACTGAACGAAGTTAGGCACGTCCCCAAAATGACGAAGAATCTGATATCACTTAGTACTCTTGACAGTAAGGGTTTCAGGTTCAGCGGAGGAAGTGGAGAGTTGTGCATCAGTAAAGGTTCATTAGTGGTTCTCAAAGGAATTAAGCATGGCACCCTGTACATCCTACAAAGTTCTACGCTAACAGGTTCTGCTACTGCTGCTGTTGCATCTTCTGAAGATCGCAGGTCTGATATGACCAAGCTGTGGCACATTAGGCTTGGTCATATGAGCGAAAGGGGAATGCAGATTTTGTCTAAACGTGATTTTCTAGAAGGCCACAAGGTCACCGATCTTGGATTCTGTGAACATTGTACTTTCGGTAAACTACATCGCAGAAAGTTTGGGAAGGCAATTCACAGGACAAAAGGCACACTGGATTACATCCATTTTGACTGTTGGGGTCTTTCACGAGTTGAGTCTTTGGGAGGCTGTCGGTATTTTTTATCCATGATTGATGATTATTCAAGGATGACTTGGGTAATCATTATGAAGGAAAAATGTGAAGCTTTCAAGAACTTCAAGCAGTGGAAGGCTTTAGTGGAGAATCAAACTGGAAAGAAGATCAAAAGGCTGAGAACTGATAATGGTCTGAAATTCTGTTCAAAGGAGTTCGATGAGTTCTGCAAAGATGAAGGAATTGCTCGGCATCACACAGTTCGACACACACCACAACAAAATGGTGTAGCAGAACACATGAATCAGACACTTCTAAAGAGAGCACGGTGTATGCTTTTCAATGCTGAGTTGCCAAGGAGGTTCTGGGCGGAAGCAGTGAGCACGGCCTGCTTCTTGATCAATCGTGCACCTCATACAGGTATAGACTGCAAGATACCTTATGAAGTGTGGTCTGGTATATCCCCTACTTACTCAAATTTGAAGGCTTTTGGTTGTACTGCATATTATCATGTCAGTGAGGGCAAACTAGAACCAAGGGCTAAAAAGGGAGTGTTTCTGGGATATGGAGATGGGGTTAAAGGGTATAGAATCTGGTCACCCTCAGAAAAGAAAGTTATACTTAGTAGAAGTGTAATTTTTGACGAAAACTCTATACTTAACCACCCTGTGAAGACTGTTGTTGAAGAAAGTGCAGGTGTTGATAAACAGGTGGAGCTACAAATCATTCAAAATGGTTTTGAATCACAGCAGCAATTTAGTGATCATCAACAGTTATCCTGTGAAACTGAACCTCTTGCAGAAGTAGAGTCTCCAGAACCTACATTAGCAGAAAGGTTGGCACCTATATCCCATACTGCGTCAGAAACTCAGCAGCATGGTATTTCTTATGATCGTGCGAGGAGAGTGGGAGTACAAGCTCCCAGCAGGTATCGGGATTTTGTAGGTTATGCATTTCAGGTTGCTGAGGAGGTGGATTCTCCCGAACCCTCTACCTATAGAGAAGCTATTTCAGGCAGTGAGTCAGTTCAATGGCTTGCTGCAATGGGTGATGAAATGGAGTCGTTACACAAGAACGGCACTTGGGAATTGGTCAAACGGCCAGCAGAGAGAAAGGTTGTGACTTGCAAATGGGTTTTTAAAAGAAAGGAAGGAATTTCTCCAGTTGAGGGCATCAAGTATAAAGCACGTGTTGTTGCAAGAGGGTTCACTCAAAGAGAAGGAATAGACTACAATGAGATTTTCTCACCAGTGGTCAGACACACTTCTATCAGGGTGCTACTAACAATGGTTGCATATCAGGACTTAGAACTTGAGCAGCTAGACGTGAAGACAGCTTTCCTACATGGAGAGTTAGATGAAGAGATTTATATGACTCAGCCAGATGGATTCCATGTTCCAGGAAAAGAAAATTATGTATGCAAGTTGAAGAAATCTTTGTATGGATTAAAGCAGTCCCCAAGGCAGTGGTACAAAAGATTTGACGACTACATGATTGAGCTAGGCTACAACAGAAGTCAGTATGACTGTTGTGTATATCACAACAAACTTGAAGATGGTTCGATGATCTATTTGATTATGTATGTAGATGATATGCTCGTAGCTGCGAGGAACAAAGCTGATATACAGAAGTTGAAAAGTTTTCTTAGTGCAGAGTTTAAGATGAAAGACTTGGGTGAAGCACAGAAAATTCTGGGAATGGAGATTTTCAGGGATAGAAGTCAGAAGAAGCTTTTCTTATCACAGAAGAGCTATATTGAGAAGGTACTATCCAGATTTGGCATGTCTACAGCAAAGCCCTTGAATACTCCGAGTTCAGCGAATGCTCAACTATCAGTTACGCTCGCACCACAGTCAGAAGCTGAGATAGAGTATATGGCTAAGGTTCCCTATTCTAGTGCAGTAGGTAGTTTGATGTATGCCATAGTCTGCACTAGACCTGATCTGGCATATGCAGTCAGTGTTGTTAGCAGATTTATGGCTAATCCTGGGAAGGAACACTGGCTGGCCGTGAAGCGAATTTTTCGGTACTTGAGGGGTACATCTGATGTTGGTCTCATCTATGGAGGTGATACAGAGTGTTTGGTTACAGGCTATTCAGATTCTGAATATGCTGGAGATGTTGATAGTAGGAGGTCGATGACTGGTTATGTTTTCACTCTTGGGCATTCTGTGGTTAGTTGGAAAGCAATTCTACAACCTACAGTAACTCTGTCCACTACTGAGGCAGAGTATATGGCACTCACGGAGGCTGCTAAAGAGGGAATTTGATTAAAGGGGCTGGTTGGAGATCTTGGCCTACATCAGGATCAGGCTAATACATATTGTGATAGTCTCAGTGCAATATGTCTTGCCAAAGATCAAGTTTATCATAAGAGGACTAAACACATTGATGTCCGATATCACTTCTTGAGATCTGAGACAAGGATCAAGGTGAAGAAAATTGGCACTGCTGACAATCCTGCTGATATGTTCACCAAGCCGGTCCCTCATAGCAAGTTCAAACATTTTTGGATTTCCTAAATGTCCTAAATTTCTGATGGCCCTTATGGGCATTCTGATGGTACTTAGAGATAATTCTCTGAGTACTTTTGGCACTTCATTAGTGCGTCTGTTACATATTTTCGGGGAAGATTCAAGTCAAGGTGGAGATTGTTGAGATGCCTTGAATTAGATCTTCAACCCTCGCTGAGCTTACGGTATATATTAGTTACCGTGTCTATTTTATTTCGGGTCTTGTTTTGGGCCTATTTTTGGGTCCAGTCTGTTTGGTTGTATATATATATACCTTATTTTAGTTTGTAAACTATTCCGATTACAACCCTAATAAAATCTGTTTTCTCCCAAGTTGTTTTTGTCTGCTCTTGTTTGTTCTTCTGTTCCGCTGCATCTGTTATAACAAGCCTTTTGTTTGGGATTAATATTGTCATTTCGAAACGTCATAGTTTTGGTAATTAGACTAACACAGTGGTGTGTTGAAATGAATTGCACCCGAGCCCCCCTCCTCCTCCCAACCCTGCAATTCCCTCTAAATAATACAAGATGCCTACTCTAATCCTCTGTTTGATTCCAGGAAATGGGTGAGGAAGATAAAAGTGAATTTCTTTGAACTATTTCTCTATGGGAATCCAATTTCACTTTTCTCAATGCATTCTTAGAACTAAACAGGGCCTGAATTGTTGCATTAAATCCTTCGCCAGTATTGCTCTATAGTCCATATAAGACATCACTTCTTGAAAGTGCCAATAGGAGAGTTACATGCAGCAATAGCATCTTATGCACTATTTCAAAGTGAATTTCTTTGAAACTACTTCTAAGGGAATCATTTGCTTTTCCTCGTAAATTGAAGGAAGACTTGTCGATGCTGAGAATGGTCTCTGGCCTCACTGTATATGAATGAACACTTCACAGAAAGTTTTAGTCAAACTACATTGCATAAAACTATAAGGGAATCAAGCGAATATTCATGCAAACTATGAGAAGATTAAATGAATATTATGATTACATTACACGCATTTTTGGAGCATGTTTTGTTCAATCATCATAACTGATGGTCCTTTCTGTCCATTTTCACTTTACATAAAATCATAGGTGAGTTTTATGACTATTTTGAAATCTTAACGAGGTTATGTGATATTATGTAAAATTACAAGGGGATAAAACATAATTTATCCAAAAAAATAAATGCCCAAGAACCCTAAGTAAAAGAAATGTTGAAAAAGAAAATGGTTGGCGGACTGGTAACAAGCAGTGTTTCTTCTAAGGAAAAACAAACTCGACAATTCACGAGTTTCTACAAAATACTAGCTCAATTATAGGCACTAAAGGTAAAAATTTTCTTACTGCAACAAGAAAAGAAAAAAAAATGAAAGAAAAATATATAGTCCCTTAACAAATAAAGGGACACAATTTTCAACATGCGGACATCTTTACCTGGACATAAATGAACATAACAAATTTTCAAGGGGCTCCTAAAAGATTTGCAATATCTTGGCGGAGTGGCTGCCCCTTCCTGCCCCCTTTGCATCCGCCAATTGCTGTTATATATACAGACGCGCACATAATAGAGCCGCATAACCACTTAAAGCCACCATGTTAGCATGTATGACAAGCCTGTTGGAATGTTCCCTTTCAGAGAATGACTCTAAATGTTTCAAATATATATATATATATATACACACACACACACACTACATTGTCACCTAATGAAGAGCCCGTATTATTTGAACAGTGAATTTTTTTTAATTTTTTTAATTTTTTTAATTTTTTTTTTTTGCATGTGGGGAGAGATTTAGGCTTAGTTTGGGAGTTTATGAAGGAAGAGAAAAGATAACTTAAGGAAAGAAAGGAAAAGAAGGCTAAAGATGCATATTACATTTGGGAGTTCAATGAAACAAAAGAAAAGAAACATCTTTCTCTTATTTGAGAGTTGGAGAGATATGGAAAGAAAAGATCTTATAAGAATACAACTTTATGTATTTGCCCTTTCAATTTTTAAATCGAAGTCCAAAGATTTGGTTTCTTGTTCCAATAAACAGAATATTTGGGCAAAATAATTTCTAAAACAATTACATATACATTCTTACAAGGTGAATAGTAATAAGTTGAATTCCCAAATGGTGCAAGACAAATTTATGATACATCAAGCATGATAACTTTTTGGCGTCTCTATACGCATACCTTTATGGGATCGGCATTGTTATCCAAACTAGGAGGCATAAATGCGTTTCGCGCAATGAAAATGTAAAATGCCCTGCCCATTTTTGTATAGAGCAAAAAGCAAAATATATGAAATAATAAAACTCTTGTATTACAACCAATTCTCTATATCTCAAGTTTGAAAATTCTTTAATTCATAATTAAGTGTTTACATTTTAAATCACATATAAATGACTGAAAAAAATAAGTGTTTGATAGTTACATATAAAAAAGTAAGGGAATGCTTTTCTCCATAAAATACTAACTCTTTATGTGCTTTCTTTATCGAATAAAAATCTAGCTTTTTATAGGCATGATTTTTTAAAATGGAATTTTTTACCTTTTATTGTACCTACAACTGGTTTTCTTACTTTTTATTATTATCCTTGTAAACAAAATATGGCTTTGATTTTTGATTAATAATATGTTTAAAGAAAGAAAAATTATTACAAAACAAAAAGAAAATATACATTAACTAAGTATTGTATTTTTAGGCAACTTAACATCAATTTTATTATGATTCTTTCTAAACAATTCTAACTAATATAGACAAAAAAGACAAAATTATTGATGAAAGTATAGGACTAAGAAGAGCTCCCATTAACCCTCCAATTGTTCTTTTTGTTATTAGTTGAAAGCATAGGACTAAGAAGAGCTTTGCATTGATGCCTTTATTATTAGCTTTAGGACACATTGGGAATAATAAATTTTTGTATCAACTTTTAAAGTATAAAATTGTCATATTGAAAATAAGTTTTGGTGCCCACAAAGTTTCCGTCCTTTTTTTTCCAATTTTGGGCAAAAAAAATTTCACCAATTAGAGGAGCTTTTATCCATTCATTTCATTTCTTTTCTATCCTTGTTATAACTCCCAAAGAAATAAAATGATAAGACTTTCTTTCAAGAACCTATCTTTTTCTACCATTTTCTGTCCATCCAAATGAAGCCTAAATCAGCATCCAATACTGTTCGGCAAGAAATTTTCTTTATTTCGATTTCAAATCAATCCTACTGCTAGATGAACCATTTCTTGAAAGGTTCCTAGCCTACTGACAGGTGTCGGGCCTGTGCAATAATAAAAATCTGCTCAACTAAAGTTAATTTCTATAGATAGTGGTAAGTAGAGTCGAATCCACAGGGACTGGGTGTAACTGTTTTTTCAAATTCACAAAAACCAGGGGGTATTTTTGTGTAGAAGGTGACAATCAAATAAATGCAAATAAAATCCAAGAAACTACCAAAAATTAAATAACAAGTTACTAAAATCAAATGAGTGATAATTAAGGATCTAGCCAAGAAATAACTTCAACAATGGTTCACCAAATTGATCATCGATGCAAAGCCAATTTCAATTATTTACCAATAAATAGGTTATAACTGCCAAACAAGCGATGACAGTCAACCCTTCCTTACTGTGTCGGTGATTAAGGTACGCCCGTTAACCACTACTCTAATTGAGAAATAATCTTAGGTACGCCTGTAAGATTTAATTTCCCAACTGCCTTACGTATTAGAGGAGCCCTATTCTAACCAAATAACGCACTACCAGGGTTATTTTAGATTAGCCCGCGTATTCTCCTGACACATGCCTAATTATGCCAGTTGTCACTATTTTAAGGCAATTAAACAATTATGGATTTACTGCCCCAATTGACAATAGGTTGCTAAATTAACTAATTACCGGATCAAAGACAATCAATTAATTGAATAACCATAAACACTGTAATCAGAGAATATGCAAATATTAATAAATAAAAAAAAGGTAAAATTAAATCAATCTCACAATTTTTAGGCGAACCAAAACCTCCGTTGTTCCTTGACTAGAAAAGGAAATTTAGTTTGTCTTTAACGAATAAAGCACACAGGAAATCGAAGCAACCATAGCGGCCATTGACTCCGAAATTGAGAAAATTCAATTAGGTTCGGCAACGAAGGAAAAATCAAGATTACAAAGAATGCCCAATTACTTTTCTTTGCCTTCACATTCGATGGAAGCAAAAGCACAATAAGACGAAAAGAGGAAAAGTCAAAAGAAAAGCTAAGCTGGAGGCCCTACCATACGAAGACAGAAAAGCTACCCAAGTAAAGTCAAAGGAAAGCTATCTATTATCTAGTTCCTCCTGCTACTGTGCGGCATCCGCGGCCAGCGGAAGAAGAATACTCCAGCCCTCCTTTTTTGCAATGCTGTCTTCCGCAAATTACCGAAAGGGGTCGCGTCTTGATATTCCAAAAATGCCTCTGGACGCCTGCTACTTGAACTCTTTCTTGATGACTGTCAAATTGGCACTTGTTATGGTATTTTCGTTCTACTTCCTATAATAAATGTAAATATTCAAAAGTGAGTAGAATCCAACAATTAATTCACATCAGGTCAGGTAATAGGAAAAATTAATGATAAAATAAATGATGAAATTGCAACCTATCAATTCCCCCCACACCTAAACCATACTTGTCCTCAAGCAAGAGAACAGCAAACAAGCACTAATATTTGACAATGGTCATTGCTCCATCTACCATATTACCAAGATACCAAGAGAAAACTACATATCAAGCATCAGTGATTAAAATCCGAGAAACATCATCCCAGTTAGTTTCGAAACCACAAACTCATGCAATTTAGGGCAAACTAATCTAAGAAAAAGGAATGGTGCACAACATTTTCAGCAAATGGTCCAACTATTAACTAAAATCTCAACATTAAATTCACATTTCGGCAAGCTGACTTTTATCGCATATCCAACCTTTACCTTTCTATCACGTTTTTTTTTTCTATTTTTCCTTCTTTTCTCCCTTCTTTTCTTTTTTTTTTCAAAAGTAATAAAAAACTTAGTCTATAGCCATTAGAGCTTTTTGACGTGAACTCCGACATTTGTCCGATGAAAGAGCCAGGTTACTCAGGTTCTATTGCCACGTGACCACGTACTCATAGCAATTACTATTTTTTGACGCGAGAATCGACACTTTCGGTGAAAATCCCCGATTACTCGGTAGTAACAAATAGCGGAGTACAGTCAACTTTTATTCGCAGCCAGATAACACAATAGCTCAAAATAACACAATGGAAAAACAAAAATAGCAGCAGCTAGTCTCATCTCGTCAAGCATGGAGAACTAAAGTTAATAATTGGACCAATTCACATGAAAATGCCAACAATCATTCCCTATGCCTAGCAAAATTAATCCAAAATTATAAGAGTCAAACAATCACCGATATTCACCAAAGAGATATTTTTGGACTCAACTACATTAACTTGATACACTTTTATTATTAAAATTTGGCAATAACAGAAATAGAGTCAACAATCCAATATCAAACTTTGGTATTCGTTAAAAAAGAAAGTAAGCGAAGACTAGACAAATAACAAACTAAAAATAAAATAAGAACATCTAAAATCTAAAAACTAGAAAAACTAGCAGCATAACTGCTTCCCCTACACCTAAATCCTACATTGTCCTCAATGGAGGTAATAAAGTAATTAAAGCGAAGAGAACAATGAAACTTCCCTCTCGAGTAGCTAAGGAGTAGGCGGGAACGGTGGAGGGAAACCGATGTGGTGGAAATATGCACCCAAGTTCTGAGACATCTTATTCAACCAGCAAATGCAACCTAATTCAAGCGTCACAGGACCCCCAATTCAACCAGCGAATGCAAAACTTTGTCCACCCAAAATCTTAACAAATTCTCCAATTGGACAAGAACAACTCAGTCACAGATGCCCAGCGGTCAATTAGGTAGCCAATCACAGAGGAGTAATAAATTATATGAAAACTACCACAGCCAGTACCACTAGAGCATGCACAGGTAATCAACAAATCAACCAGTCAATCCAACCTACTGTGAAATCCCAACCAATACCAAATAATACCAGCATTTACAGGAAACCAAAATGGCAATCAGTTTGCACATAACTCCTAAATAATTCCCAAATAACAGACGGAAAATCAAACAAATCAACCCCACCAGTGCAGTACAGGGCAACCAGGTAAGAAAAGGGCAGTAACAATTAACGAACAATATTTTAGAGATTGATGTCTTAGAGGATTAATTAACGGTAGGGAAAATACAATACCTCTACCTGTCAAAATTAGCCAAATGGTGAGAGCTGGTGAAGTGTAGTTGACGCCATGCGTGAGGGGGAGCAGGACTGCCCATGGGGTGTGGATGGCGTCCTGGTGGTGAAAGGCTCCCGCGGCAAGTTAGAGGCTGTGGGTGACCGCGGTGGGTCGCCTGTGTGACGCGATCGAGGAAGAAGAGAACCGCGAGAGGGGGGGAAAGTGCGGTGGCACACTGTTGGTTGGCTCAGCGCGCGTGACGTTGGATGGCGGCATCGATGAGTCGCGGGTAGTGGTGTTGGCGGTTGCGGGCGACAGTCGCGTGGAGTGAGTCGCGGCTGGTGGTTCGAGAAGAGAGAGGGGCACGCAAGGGAGCTGCGGTGGTAGCCCGAGTGAGAGGAACGGCGGCGAGGTGGTGGTGCGACTCACTAACGAGAGGCGGCGAGCGGAAGCTTTTGAGGGAGGGCGGCCAAGAAAAGAGAAACAGAGGATAAGAAAGAAAGAAAAGAGGAAGAAAGAAGAAGAAAGAAAGAAAGAAAAAGAAAGAAAGAGAAAAAAAAAAGAAAAAGAAAAATAAAATAGTTTTTGGTTTTTAAAAATTTTTTTTTAAATTTTTCTTTGGAATTTTTTTTATCTTTTTTTTCTCTCAATATTATGAATAAAATTCACTTTCAAAATTCAAAATTAGAGATTAACAGAAAATTGAAAATTTTTCTCAAGATTTGAATACTTACCTTTCCCGCAAACATGACGTGGGCACGTCATGAAGGCACGAAGTGAAGAGCTTTCCAGGTGACTTGATGCGGGCAAGTCATAAGGGCCAGAACCCTTCTGACAATGAGCTCTCCGGATGACTTGACGCGGGCACGTAAAGGGGCTCGAAACCCTTTTTACTAAGCACCAGGAAGTCGCAATGTGCCACACGCCCAGTTGAAGCGGACGCGTCATGTTAGATAGATACCTACGAATCATCAAAATCGAAAATTGAAACAAAAAATCAGTTAAACTCAAGGAAGACATATTTAAACTAACAAACCAAAATGAAGAAATAACTAAAAGAAATTGGGTTGTCTCCCAATGAGCGCCTTTCTTTAACGTCTTTGGCTAGACATTGTCATGTTTGTTTAGGGAGGATAAAATTTTGTGGCTCGTTTTAATGATTCATCCTCTATATAGTCTTGATAACCCTCGTAAATAGAGTAATTCTTGAGCACACGTGCTACAGTCTTCCATGGACTAGTAATTGGCGTCAAACAAGTCAACGATGATTTGAATTCTCCATTCACTCCTTCCTCACATGCATTTATTGGTCTAAGGTATCTTGCTATCGCTACTCTTAATTTATTCTTGTCATGAAATTCAAGATTTTCTGGTATAATAACGTCAATTTTATTAACAGGAATTGAAGAATAAGAGTCAGGAGAATATTGATTAAGGAATGGAGGAGATGTCACCGCATTTGGAGGTTGTTCATTGGATTCATTTACTTGGATAAGTTGATATTGGGGGCTCATTTTTTCCACATCAACTTCCTTTTCAACTGCATCTTTAGATTCTTTTCCTTGAAACTCTTGCAGTTCCATGTCATTTGGCCGGATAATTGCACTCTCATCTTCCTCAAGGTTGATGTTGGTCTGTGAGGGCAATTCTTAACAAATGTAAGAAGCCAATTGCGTTATTCTGGATGTCAATAGATACACTTGATCCGCCATCCCAGATGTCAATAGTTGCACTTGATTCGCCATGTTACAAATACTCATTTGTGTCTCCTGATGAAATCGATATATATTAGCAGCTAGTAATTCAATCATTTCTTCAAGAGACATACCTGACATGGATGATGATTGTTGAGACTCTTGCTGTTGAAAATTCATTGGCGCGGTCACATAATTAAAATTGGAATTATCCCACCATCCTTGATCATACCTGTTTGGCTAAGGGTCATACCACATTTGAAATCGGGATGAAAAATCTCCAAAAGTATCAATTGGAGCACTTAGATCATCTTGAAATACGGGGCATGTGTCGGTTGAATAACTTGAGGCAAAATAAGTTTCATAATTTGTAACAGCCCATTGATCATTAGGAAAAACACTAGTCTCATAACCCCATTTAAGAATAAAGTCCAGTCTATCATCAAAATATGGAATGTTAGCAGCCATAAACTATATAAAAAATAAGAGAAAAATAAAAAAAAAGAAAACAAGATGAACTCAAAAAGAAACAAATTAATCTGGCACAAGTCCCCGGCAGTGGCACCAAAATTGACAGGTGTCGGCCCTGTGCAATAATAAAAACCTACTCAACTAAAGTTAATTTCTGTAGATAGTGGTAAATAGAGTCGAACCCACAGGGACTGGGTGTAACTGTTTTTTTTTTCAAATTCACAGTAACCAGGGGTATTTTTGTGTAGAAGGTGACAATCAAATAAATGCAAATAAAATTCAAGAAACTACTAAAAATTAAATAACAAGTTACTAAAATCAAATGAGTGATAATTAAGGATCTAACCAAGAAATAACTTCAGCAATGATTCACCAAATTGATCATCGATGCAAAGCCAATTTCAATTATTTACCAATAAATAGGTTATAATTGCCAAACAAGCGATGACAGTCAACCCCTCCTTACTGTGTTGGTGATTAAGGTATGCTCGTTAACCACTACTCTAATTGAGAAATGATCTTAGGTACGCCCGTAAGATTTAATTCCCCAACTGTCTTACGTATTAAAGGAGCCCTATTCTAATCAAATAACGCACTACCAGGGTTATTTTAGATTAGCCTGCGTATTCTCCTAACACAAGTCTAATTATGCCAGTTGTCACTATTTTAAGGCAATTAAACAATTACAGATTTAATACCCCAATTGACAATAGGTTACTAAATAAATTAATTATCCGGATCCAAGACAATCAATTAATTGAATAATCATAAACACTGTAATCAGAGAATATGCGAATATCAATAAATAAAGGAAGAAGATAAAATTAAATCTATCTCACAATCTTTAGGCGAACCAAAGCCTTCGTTGTTCTTTAACTAGAAAAGGGAATTTAGTTTATCTTTAACGAATAAAGCACACCGGAAATCGAAGCAACCATAGCGGCCATTGACTCGGAAATTGAGAAAATTCAATTCGGTTCGGCAACGAAGGAAAAGTCAAGGTTACAAAGAATGCCCAATTGCTTTTCTTTGCCTTCACATCCGATGGAAGCAAAAGCACAATAAGATGAAAAGAGGAAAAGTCAAAAGAAAAGCTAAGCTAGAGATCCTACCATACGAAGACAGAAAAGCTACCCAAGAAAAGTCAAAGGAAAGCTATCTAATATCTAGCCCCTCCTGCTACTGTGTGGCGTCCGCGGCCAGCAGAAGAAGAATACTCCAACCCTCCTTTTTTGCAATGCTGTCTTCCGCAAATTATCGAAAAGGGGTCGCGTCTTGGTATTCCAAAAATATCCCTGGACGCCTGCTACTTGAACTCTTTCCTGATGACTGTCAAATTGGCATTTGTTATGGTATTTTCGTTCTACTCACTGTAATAAATGTAAATTTCTAAAAGTGAGTAGAATCTAACAATTAATCCACATCATATCAGGTAATAGGAAAAATTAATAATAAAATGAATGATAAAATTGCAACCTATCACCTACCCTATATGGTAGATGGTGGTGGAACTAGGAGATTGGTGCAATAATATTAGTTTGACTTATAATATGTGGTTATATGAATTTTGGATACTATTAAATGTCCATCATGAGTTTAGTAGAATTGTACCTCTTCATTCTTCTAGCAGTCAAAATTCACTTAAAATTAACACTGTTGATATGAGTATTTAGTAGTCCCTAGATATTGCACTCGTAGTCACTACTAATATTAGTAATTACTATCAGTATTACTAATGGTAGAAATTATTAGAATATTACTAGTAAGATCAGTGGCTACTAGTAATTAAGAGTATATTATTAATTACTAATTATAATAGTAACATTAGTAATATTAGTAATAAACAACTAAAGTGGATAAGTTGAAGTCGCACCAACATTATTAACCAGCAGGAATTTTAGCAATGTTGAGCCATCATTTTCTAGCATTTTATGCACGATTGAGATGAAGCTACAACACAAGTTTTCTGTCCATAGTTATCGTTCAGAATATTTAACAAATAATCCGGTTTCTGTTTCTTGCATGACCGAGTCTTAGTATTTGAAGTCACTCACCAGAGTGGAAGCATAATATCTTATAGTTAGATCGCTGTTAACGGCCAGGAATTTTTCCAGTCTTCCACTAAGGAAATAGTGTGCACTCTGTAAGCTTTTTCAACTAAGGAAATAATGTTTGAAGTCACTCCCCAGAGTGGTAGGACTTTTAACTTTTGTTGTCATCCTGTTTAGCTTCCAATTGTCAAAACTCATCATTTTGATTTATCCTCGAACTTTGGCAATTAGTTTTAAGTGGTCCTTATGTCCCAGTTGATCTACTGAGATCCCACCCAAGGCTGTAAAAATACATGTCTTGAAGTGCAATAAATCCTCAAAATGCGTTTCATGAAACGTTTTCACTTACTGATTTGTTCCATGGTTGCTTTTCTTTGTTTTTCAAACTAGGTACCGACTAATCTTTCTTGATCACTCTTGAACCATTGAAGCAACTGTTAGCCAGTGTTTTTGCAAAATTAACAAGGCTACTTAATTGATCATTTAGGCAACTTTTGTACATATAACTGTAGTGGTCATAATAGATTCCGAGTCCCAATGAGTTAATCATGTCCATAGGGACTTTTAGGTAGGATGAGCTTAAGATTTTTTTTTTTTTTTGAAAGAAATGAGCTTAAGATATTTGAATTTGGGTCTTAAATGGGATTAATCTCAAAAATACCCAACACAAAATAGGAATATTTCGGGGGTATTTGGCTCTAGAGAAGTAGTGAAGTATCGCAATCAAGTCAAGTACAAATATTTCCACGCAATGATTTTAGGCATACGTGTTTTAGAGAATGCTGTATCTTTTGCCTTAATGTCTATGTCAAGTAAACTTGGCAAGAGTAGTTAGACTTAGGAGTTAAAATAGATAATCTAAGGGCATAAGAGTGTTCTCCACGATTTATAGTGGTTGACCACCACAAAAATTATGGTTGATCCATGACGGGTCTTTCATTAGCACCACAAAGAGTTTTAAGTTTACTCACAGTGTGTTCTCCATCATTAGGATAGTTTTTCCAAAGGTGTTTCAACCTTAGTCAGTTGTTCGCAATTCCATTCACCTTCTAGGATAGAAGATAGCCACGTACCTGCAGTCTTCCCTATCAATTTCCTCTTTAATAAACCTAATCTTTAATAGATCGAAATCCATACTACTGAGACCAATATATAATGCAATCCCTCTCCCTCCTTCATGTAGCAACATTGGCCATGGAGAAATTTCACCACCTTTCCCCACTTGGACTTGTGTTGCTATGTTTTCTTTCAGCTTCCTTCGCCATGTTCCCGACCAGTATTACCACTGATCAGTCCTCTCTTCTTGCCTTGAGAGCTCACATTTCAGTTGACCCTCTACAAATCTTGGCCAAAAACTGGTCTGTTGGCTTTTCGGTCTGCGATTGGATTGGAGTCTCTTGTGGCTCTCGTCATCGTAGAGTGAGTCATTATCATAATCTGAAATGAAGACTTACGATGAACGATGATGAGTGGTCGAAATGGTCTCTGGAGTCAACATATGTGAGCACTTTACAAAAAGTTCTGTCAACTTTGGAATTCGAGCGCGACGAAGAAAAAGGTGAGGAAAAGCAAAGTGAATTTCTTTGAAGGAAGACTTGCCGTCAATGAGAACGGTCTCTGGACTTGCTGTACATGAAGGAAGACTTCACAAAAAGTTTTAGTGCTAAGAGGCCTAAGAAGTTTCCCGGAAATAATCTCTGCAAGTTCGAGAACTGAAATTGCTTTCAACTTTATTTGTTCATTGCCATAAAACCCACAGTGAATTCCGTGTTCAAAGCATCCATCATTTGTAGTATTTATGTTAGGATTCGTATTTCTAATATGTATTATGTAGTTAACTAATTATATTGCATTATTGCCACGAAGGAACATCATACAATGCAGTTTTGTCTACACAAAAGTCTTGGTTCAGTTTGGCTTTTACATCTTATTTTTAGTTGTTAAACTTTAATTTATTTATTTTGAAAGCAGAATGTATTTGGTTTAGAGGTTCCAATAAAAATGCTTAATTGTTTGTTGCTGGAAAATTACTTGAAGAAAAATGCGACAACATCGTACTTCTATTGTACCTCAAAAAAGTAATAATATATGATAGGTTCGATAGGATTTTCATATTTCAAAGAGTGTAATAGTGCTTTAGATGTGGCAGAATAAGGACACATATTTGGCTATAGGACAGAGTATTTTAACAGGTTTGATCAATATGCTAAATCACAAAATTAGCAAGTGATTATATGTAACAATGGCAAAAAATTGTGCTAAAGACAAACCAATCTCCTATGAGGATTACATTTAATTTTTTAAAAATTGCTCAACAGCACTATACCAACGACTTCAATTTTTGCATCTAATTTATTATCAATTTCTTATATCTGTTAATCATCAGAAATAGTAATATTTGCCTAGCATAACTTTTTAGAATACTACACTTTTGTACTCAGTATACTGACACGTGTGAAGCAAAGGTACTATTATTATTAGGGCAGATTATCCAATTGGCCCTTGAACTCTTTGTCTAGGTAAAAATAAGTCTCTCATCTATTTTTTGCTGACTTTAAGCCCTTGAACTTGTAAAATTGGGCACTCATGATCCTTTTAGCCAGTTTCTCCGGTTTTGCAACCGGAAGACCAATTCACACGAATGCCAGTGTGCTTTTTTAAAGGACATTTTTGTCTGCATTTTCTAAAAAAAAAGGGAACAACTCCTTTATAAAAAAATATTTTATAACCCTCGTCGCCGCCGTTTTCTCTCTCCTTATTCTCTGCACTTTTTGTTTCCGTAAAGTCTCCCACAAACGCACCGTCCCATCTTCAGACACCGATTCCAAGCCTCCCTACCGCTTCTCCTACTCCTCCTTCCGCCGGGCCACCTCCACTTTCTCCCTCTCCCTTCGCCTCAGTCAAGGTGGCTTCAGCTTCAGCTCCGTCTACCGAGGCACCCTTAAGCCTGGCATCCAAGTAGCCGTTAAGCTCATGGATTCCGGGTCCCTACAAGGCAAGTGCGAGTTTCAGAACGAGCTGTTTTTAGCCGGGAGAATCGACTCCAAATGCATGTTACTAGGCTTGGGGGGAGAAAAACCTACTCGTTTTTTAGGAAGAAAAACCGCTCTTAGGAATCTCCCCACTGCTCGTTTATGAGCTCATGGCTAGTGGAAGCTTGCAGGATTGTCTATTGCATCGTAAGTGTGGTGAATTAAAAGATTGGAACAAAAGATTTTCAATTGCTTTAGATATAGCTACAGGGCTTTAATACTTGCATCATTTCTGTGATCCTCCTATAGTTCACGGTGATATTAAGCCTAGTAATGTTCTATTGGATGCTAATTTTGATGCTAAAATTGGCGATTTTGGGTTAGCAAGGTTAAAATCAGATGAGGGTCAGGTTGAGATTGAGGTGAAAAAAGAGGGTAATTCGGTGAATGAGGCGGTGGAGGATAATGGATCAGTAGCTGAGAAGACGGAGAGTGTGAATCTGTGTGATAATGGCTAGTGTTTGTGATGGGTGTGATGGGGGTGTGGAATAGTCCCCAGAGAGTTGTTTTGTTGCGGTGGAGGCTTTGCCAGAGACGGTGCTGACTGTAGAGTTGTCCCCGGAGACAACTATGGTGGTCTCGCCGAGAACAGTGGTTGCAATGGCATCTCCACTGGAAGGTTTGGACGAGAATAGTGTTTTAGCTGCTAATTTTGATAGGACTGGTGTCCAGAGTGGGGGAGAATTGGGCAGTCGAAGGAATAGCTATGACTCTGCTAGTAGGGAGATTCCTAAGAGCGGTGGTATCACTCTCCCGCGGAGAATGAGAAGAAAGAAAGTAGCGTCAACGAGGGTTTTGCAGAAATGGAGGGAAGAAGGAGAAGTTGTTCCCTTTTTGCTTAGAAGATGCGAACAAAAATGCCCTTTGAAGAAGCGCACTGACATTCGTGTGAATTAGGCTTCCAGTTGCAAAACCGGAGAAACTGGCTAAAAGGGTCACGGGTGTCCAATTTTACAAGTTCAAGGGCTTAAAGTCAACAAAAAATAGATGTGGGGCTTATTTTTATCTAGACAAAGAGTTCAAGGGCCAATTGGATAATTTGCCCTTATTATTATTATTAGTTACAAGAAAGCCAGCGATACCTTAATTTAGTGGTAAAAACAATTAAAGTGAAGGACCAAAAAAAAAAAAAGAGGTTTTGGATTCAAATGTTACTAAATGAATGTTTAGTCTTGATTTTATGTTATTATTTGTCCCACCATTGGGGATCAGTTTGTCAAGCTGCTGAATTATAACACGTTTGTCTCGATGCAACCATTTGATTAGTTGTAATATTAAAGGAAAAAGAAAAAAAAAAAGAAAGAACCCTATAACTAAATGCTTTGGTAAGTATCGGTTAGTTGTGTTGTGTTACTGCATATAAAAAAATTTAAACAAAATTAACAAAATGTAACCAAATGCTTTCCTAAACATGTTGGCGTAAACAAAATTTACCTATGTCTGAGAAGAATAAATTGAAACAAAAAATAAGTACTTTGTTTAGTAGTTATACAAAGACAATCTTTACTGTACCAAAAAGAAAATAACAACAAAACACTAGGAAATTACAGGTTGTCCCAAATTAATAGAAGACTTTGTTTAAGTAAATTTGCTAATTCATAATTTGAGCTGCTTCTATTTGTATGATTTCCACAAATCTCAGCAACGTTATTAACCACGAACTCCATTATTCTTGCATGTGTGGGGCCGAAGCATCCTTAATTTTCTAGCGTTTCGTGCACGATTGAGTTGAAGTTGCATAGGTCACAAATTTTCTGTCCAAAGTCGTCGTTAGTCATCGTTCAGAATAGTTGAGGAACAACCAATTTTGTTTCTTGCATAAGACCAAGACTTAGTAAGGTCAAGTCACCAGAGTCCAGTATGGAATCTTGGAGGAATTTTCCCAGTCTTCCCACTCAATGTAACTATTTTTTTTTATCCTGTTTAACGTCCAAATGTGAAAACTCATCATTTTGATTAATCCTTGAACTTTGGCGAATTAGTTTTGATCATGGGTTTTTAGATTTTAATAAGATTCCCACCAAGGTTAAAGAAAGATGCCTTGATTGGATTGCAATGAATCTGGAATTCCCAGTGCTGTTCCATGAAGTTCGTCAACTAACTAATTTGCGTCAAGGATTTTTTCAATCTTTGTTTCTTAAGGTACTAACTAATTCTTTATTAATGACTCTTGAACTATAAAAGCAGCTTTCGCCATTGTTTTTGAAAAATAAGATGGATTATTTATTCAGGAAAATTCTCTACAAAGAATAGAAGCAACATTTGTAAATACATAGTTAATCGGTGCAAGTAGTGTTAGACAACCACAAACATTAAGTTGATCAAATGACGACTGATTATCTTATCCTTTAGTTTGATTAATGAGTGCCCAATACACTACTTAAGAGCGATCCAGGCGTTAGATTTTTCAGAAAGTGCATAAGATATCACTTCTTCACAGTGCCAATGATAGAGTTGCATGTCGCTCTTTATTTATTTATTTTTTCCCTGGCATCCAAAAAAACATAATTTGAAAGAAGACTTGTGAACAATGAGATTGGTTTCTGGAGTCAACACCTATGAAGGCTTCACAAAATGTTCTAGTGCAGCTAAAACTGTAAGAGGCCTAAGAGATTTTCTCTGAACTCCGACATCTCCGGAAAGCAAAAGAAACTTAAAAAGAAAAAAAGATTTTTTTTCATGAAGGCATAGTACTAAATAATCTGAAAAATGGATCTATATGGAGTCCATGGCCATGAAAATTACAGTAATTTCCTTGATGCTAGGATTGGCATTCATTGTGCAGTATGTGGTTAACTAATCTTACATTTCATTATTTATTATAGTTATTAAACTTTGTTTATTTAATTGCAGAAAAGAATTGGTTTAGACTCTCCGATAATAATGTATAATTGTTCGTCGCTGTCAATTACTTGTGTAAAAATATGACAAGGTCATAGGTGTAGGTTCAATTCTACAGAAATTATTCATTAAAGAGTAAGGATACAAATTTCGTTTTATAATTGAGTAATCTACTGTTTGATCAATATGCCAAATCACAAAATTGGCAAGAAATTATATTCAACAATGTGGAAAATTGAGCAAAAAACAAACCAATCTCATACTGTCTTTTCTAAGAAACTATTAAAGTATTGCTCAACAACATTATACTGAAAAGTTCAGCTTTTGCATCAACTTCATAATCATTTTTCTTTATATGTTTATTAGAAAGAAATAAAATTTTTGCCTAGTATAATCCTAAACAGGTAAAGACTACAGATGATTATTTTTCTACTCAGCACATGTAACAGTAGTTTTACTATTAGGGTTCTGTTTGAATAGTTTTAAAGAGACAATTTTTACTGACCAAAAAGGAAATAAGAGCAAAATACTTAGTAATTGCAAAATTTTCAAATTAATATATGGTTTGCCTCATGAGTACACAATAACCACTTGTTATGAGTGGTCTTAGATTTTTTTTTTGGACACGTGTCGTTAATCTCAAAAAAAATTTAAATATAGGAAGTGCAATAGTTGTGATGTTTTGCATTTACATGATAAATTAAGTTATACAGATGGAAATAGCTTTTTCTTTCGTGCTATCAATGTTATTAACCAGAATTCGATTATTCTTGCACTTGTGGGGTGATGACAGGTGCCGAACCTGTGCAATAATAATAAATAAATCCTAACTACCACCTAAAACAGTCAGTAATCAATTCGAGTACTGGAGCAGGGACTCTAGGTGTGCAATGGGTTACTTGATTCACCCTGTTCCCGAAGAGTTTGCTTAATCCGATATACCTGAATTAATTATTTAACTGAATTCCCTAACTAGTAGACAGTGGTAAGCAGAGTCGTCTCCTCAGGGACTAGCAAGATATTTTGTTTCTTTTCAAATCAAGATTAATGGGGGGTTTTGGTATCAAATGCCAACTACACAAATTAACTGCAGAAAATAATTGATTAAGAGAAATAATTAAGGGAAAACTCTAGCCAAGGGTACACTTCAGAAATGGTTCAGGCACTGATCATTGATTCGCAGATAATTCCAACTTTTATTAATAGATTGGTTATAGTTGTCATGCACGCGATAAACAACCAACATTTCCTTAATTTATCGATAGCTAAGGTACGACCGTTAGCTATTTCTCTAACCCAAAAACAACCCTAGGTACGACCGTAGGATTTAATTTCTAGATTGCATTAATAATTAGAAAGGCCCAACCCTAACTAACAAACACGCTACGAGGGTTTGTTTAAGTTAGATCGTATATTCCCCTGACATAAATCCAATTACGCCAGTTGCTACTGAGATAGAGATAACGAACAATTACGGATTCAATTACCCCTATTTAGCAAAAATAGCCTATATGAATAACTAATTATTGCGCACTAATCAATCATACACAAGGCCACAGCAATTAAAATCAAGGAACATACAAATACCAATAAATGAAGAAAATAATTAAAACAGATTCGATCTCACAGTAATTGTCGAACCAAATCGTCAGTTGTCCCCTTGACTAGAAGGAAGGCTTAGCCACGCCACATAATTAAATCACCACACGAAGTAATGGATTGCAAAGGCGTGGCGGTTTTTACTAGAAAGCAAGGAATAAAAGAGGTTTTTCCAGTTGGGGAATATTGTCGAACACCTGGCGTGTGTCAGAGGCCAGTCAAAAGAAAGAAAGAAAGGAAACTAAAACTAAACTAAAAACTGCACTAAAACTTCCGGGTCCCCTTTTGCTTCTGTACGTCTTCCCTTACAAAGCCAAAAGAAAGAAGCCTAAAAGCTATTTCCTGTGGTCCCCACACATGTGGACAAAGCCTCCAAATTACTTCTTGGTCCAAGTCTCTCTACGTTGCTTTCTTTGAAAGGCCCAAATGACTAAATGCCTTTCACTAGCTTGTGGTCCCCACCAATTCAAAAGTCCAAGGTCCTTAGAAGTCTCCATTTTCCCATAAAAGTCCCTCCTTTTTGGTAATTTCCTGCTTTGTTCCTGAAATTCAGTCCCAATACCAAATATAAGTAAATATTAATAATTAAAACAATATTTGGCAAGAATAAAAGGGGAAATTAACAATAAAATAACCAACAATTAACACCATATCAATTCCCCCCACATCTGAATCATGCTTGCCCTCAAGCATGGAGACGACAAACAACACCAATATTTATCAAATGGGTATTGCTCCATCTACCATATTGCCAAGGGACCATGAAAACATATATCAAGTCTCAATGGTCAAAATCCAAGAAAAACCACTCCGGTTAGCTTCTCAACTACCAACTCCTCCAATTTAAAGCAAACTAATCTAAGAAAAAGGAATGGTTGCTCACATTTATCAGTAAATGGTCCAACTATTAACCAAAATCTCAACATTAACTCCACAAATCGGCAAGCTGACTTTTACCACTTATTAACACAACCTTCACTTTTCTTTCTTTCTTTTTTTTTCACTTTTCTATTTTCTCTTTTCCCCTTTTTTTTTTTCAGAATAGCAAAAGACTTAATCTCTAGCCATTAGAGCCTTTTGACGCGAACTCCAACATTTGATAGATGGAGGAGCCCGGTTACTCAGCTCCAATCGCTACGGGACCACGCACTCATAGCAATTACTATCTTTTGACGCGAGAATCGACACTTTAGGTGAAGATCCCCGGTTACTCAGTAGTGATAACTAGCGGAGTACAGTCACATCTTATTTACAACCATATAGCACAATAACTAAAAATAACATAAAAATAATAGCAGCCAGCCTCAAATTTCAAACATGGAGAACTAAAATTAATAATTGGACCAATTCACATGAAGAATGCCACAATCATTCCCTATGCCTAGAAAAGTTAACCAAAAATTGAAAAAGTTAAGCAATTGTTGATATTCACCAAAGAGATGTTCCTGAACTCAACCACATCAACTTGATACATTTTTATTACTAAAAACTTGGCAATAGCATAATTAGAGACAACACTCCAGCATCAAAACTTGGTATTCACTTAAGGACTGACCACTAGAAAGAAAAAGAAAAGAAAATAAATGAAAGATAGGCAAAAACTAACTAAAAATAAAGGAAAAACCCCTAGAAACTAAAAACAAAAATACTAGCACCCCAACTGATCTCCCCCCCACACCTAAATCTTTCATTGTCCTCAATGGAAGCGAATAAAGATGAAAATAAAGCGATAAAGGCAACAACACTTCCCTTAATCTTGCGGAGGGCAGAGGTGAACTAAGGTTGTGGAGGGCACGGTGGGCGGAAACCCACGTGGTGGAGGTATTGTGCTAAATTCTGGGCCATGCCGGCCATTTGGCCCTCCATCCGATCCATATGAGTGTCCATGTGCTGCATCTGGAAACGAAGAGCTGCAAGCTGGCTATCGACGGAGGAAGATGGTGGAGGTGCCGAAGAGGATGGTCCGGAGGCATCCGTAGAAGGACCACCAGCCTCCGGGTCTGCGGTTTTGGAAGCTCTGCGCTTTGGAGGAACGGAGATTGGCCCCGGGGGAGCAAACTGAAAAACGCCCGCCACCTGTCTCACAAGACCCATTTTTTTCCAAACAAACCAAATCGAGGGGTTCCATCGTACAAGCACGATGCAAGTTATGATTATTTAAGTCCAAAACCTCAAGATTTACAGCCAACTGAGTGATAAATGAGCCTAAGATTAATGGCTTATTTTTCTTACTTAGCACAGTTCGGAGGTGGAGGGCAAACCAGCTACCCAAATTGACCCTAGTCCGAGTGACCATGCACCAAATGAAAAAGAACTCGGGCTTGGTCAGAGTACCCGAGCTATCCTTCCTACCTGAGAAACTATAGGCCATGAATCTATGTAAATAACGGTAGGCGGCGCTCTTAAGATAAGAAGCCTTAGACTGACTGGGGTCATAGTAGTGTCGGTCAACCGACAACTCTCTCCAATAATCAATGTAATGAGAGAAAAATGGCTCCGAGTACTCGCACACACTGTGCATATACTCCTCAGTCTGGGAGTAGGGAATATCAATGAACCCAAGAGCCAAATTAAATTCAGTTATAGATTGGGTGAACTCTCTACCCATTAATCTAAACCTCACTACCCCAGGAGTGGTAACGGAGAATTCATCAGGAATATTAAACTCAAAAGTAGCATAAAATTTCCACGTCAGTTCAGTGAAAGCAGGTAAAACGATAGAAGCATAGCGGGTCCAGCCTACGTTAGTCAAGTGCTGCGTGACCTCATCCCCCAGGTTTAGCATATCAAGTGTAGGGCCATGAATGTATTTACAAGGAATAATCTTCCTTGTGCAAGCCGAGGCATACCGCTCCTTGTCGGCAGCCCGGGTGAAGGTCAAATTGCCGCCAAAGTAGGCCGGAGAGGAGATATGAACCTCCCGATTCCGCCCAAGACGGGTACGGGGTCCTCCTGGCCCAGTCGATGGGGCAGGTCCACTCAAGGGGACTGTAGGCTGTGGGGTGGATGTGGATGGCTTGTTCTTGCCTTTAGTTTTTGGCTTAGTCATTTGAGATCAAGGGGCAGGGCAAAGGCTAGGGAATGGTGTCCAAAAATATGTCAACAAACAGCCAACAAAGCAAAAGATCCCCCATCACAACTCCCAATCACAGACAAGTGCACAAACCAACAATAAAATTACCCCAAGAGTCAATTAATCCTGTGAACAGCGAAAATTTTCCAAAATACTACCACAGAAACCCAAAAATCACTCAATTAAATAAACGCAGCAAAATTCCCCCAAAAACTAATTAAACAACCAACCAGAGTAAAAACTTTCCCCCAAATATCTCTGATCGAGCACAAAATTTCACCAATAGACGACAATCAACCACAGATATATCGCAGCACCCCAAATAACACACAATTTCTGTCCTCAGCTAACAAATCAAACATCTGGCCTCAGCTAGGAAATTAAATTCTGTCATCAGCTAATTAGAAACTAATAATCTAGCCTCAGCTACTTAGTGACATAAAAATAAAGAAAGAAATCACCGGAGTGTTTGACTGGCCGTGGGTGAAATGGAAGGCAGGGGTTGATGCGCGAGGAGGTGGCTGCGCGAAGCTGCTGCGAGGCTGCTGCGAGCTGGGCTGGGTCAGGCGCTGGATCTGCGCACAATGGGGTTGCGCAAAGTGAGAGGCGTCGCGCGCTGGCGCGCGGCGTGCGGCTAGGTGGAGGTCACTGCGGAGGATTGGAGCACTCGAGCTGCAGGAGTTGTGCAGGAGGTGATGCGCGCAGAGGAGGCTACGCGAGGCTGCTGCAAGCTCGGCTGGAGGTCGCGCGTAAGGGGGCAAGCTGCGCGTTGGCCTGCTGCGGCTGCGTTGGTCGAGGGGCGCGCGCGATGGGGGCGAGCGGCGCCGGCGCGGTCTGCGCTCGCGGACTGCGGTCCGTGACTGCGCTGCTGTTCGCTGCTGGTCGATTGGAGCACGGGCTGCAGAGGTAGCTGCGCGCAGAGGAGGCGAGCTGCGCGCGGAGGTCGCGCCTGTGGTTGAGCTCGCGTGCGGTCTGCCGAGGAGCTGGATTTGCGCGCGGCTGATGCGCGTTGGGGCTGGGGTTTGAACTTGCTAGGTCGTGGTCGTGGCGCGCAGGTGCTAGGATGGAGATTCAAGGTTGTGGCTGTGGGGCGGTGGCGTGCAGCGAGCAGTGGCGGCGGATCGTGCTGCGTGGTGAGGAGCGGCGGCGGACGAAGCAAAAGAGGGGAAAGAAGAAAAGAAAGAAAAGAAGGAAGAAGAAAGGGAAAAATAAAGAAAAGGAAGAAGAAAGAAGAAAGAAAGAAAAAGAAAAGAAAGAAGAAGAAGAAAAGAGTAGGGTTCCGTGTCTTCTTCATTTCAAATTTTTTTTGTTTTTTTTTTGTTTTTTTTTGAAAGAAACCCAGTCTTAGGCGTGGGCACGCTTAACTACTAAAGAGTCCGCAGATCCTGAACGAAAATTTCTTTCCCTCAGGCGTGACCACCTGGCATGGGCACGCTTAATTGCTATAGAGTCCGCAGATCCTGAACGAAAATTTCTTACCCTCAGGCGTGACCACCTGGCGTGGGCACGCTTAACTGCTAAAGAGTCCGCAGATCCTGATCGAAAATTTCTTTCCCTCAGGCGTGACCGCCTGGCGTGGGCACGTCTAACTGCTATTTTCCTGTCACCAAACATCAAACTATTAATTGACACTAACACTTAACTAAAACTTCAAAAATGCCTTGGGTTGCCTCCCAAGTAGCGCCTTTCTTTAATGTCTTTGGCTAGACATGGCCAAAAACCCTCAAGCAAGATAAAGTGGATCTTGGAGGTGTACAACTTCTACTTCCTCAACAGCGAATCCCTCATAATAAGGTTTGAGACGATGGCCATTCACTACGAACCTTTTCTCCGTTTTTAAACTTTGGATCTCCACTGCACCATAATGAAACACATTAGAAACGACGAATGGACCAATCCAACGAGAACGCAACTTACCGGGAAAAAGTTTAAGCCTCGAGTGATACAAGAGGACTTTTTGCCCCACTACAAAAGATTTTCTGGAAACCTGCTGATCATGAAAGATTTTACTCTTTTCCTTATAGATCGTGGCATTCTCATACGCTTCATTTCTTATCTCCTCTAACTCTTGTAGCTGCAATTTCCTTTGGACCCCTGCTTCGTCCAATCCCATGTTACACTGCTTCACTGCCCAAAACGCCTTGTGTTCGAACTCCACGGGAAGATGGCAAGCCCTACCGAAGACAAGTCTATACGGAGACATCCCAATCGGTGTCTTATACGCGGTTCTATACGCCCATAGTGCGTCTTCTAGTTTTAAACTCCAATCCTTCCTATCCGGACGCACCATCTTCTCCAAGATCGACTTGATTTCCCTGTTTGACACTTCGGCTTGACCGTTTGCCTGCGGGTGATACGGTGTGGATACCTTGTGGAGCACGCCATATTTTCGGAACAGGGCAGTGATAGTCTTATTACAAAAATGTGTCCCCCTATCACTTACCACAGCTCTTGGCATTCCAAAGCGGACAAAAATATTAGATTTTAAAAACTCTGCAACCACTCTAGAATCGTTAGTACGGGTGGCTTTAGCTTCCACCCATTTGGAGACATAATCTACGGCAAGTAAAATGTATAGGAAACCAAAAGATGAGGGAAAAGGACCCATAAAATCTATCCCCCAAACATCAAAAATTTCAACAAACAACATGGGGGTTTGGAGCATTTGGTCTCTACGAAAAATATTCCCCACCCTTTGACACCTATCACAGGACTTGCAAAATAAATACGAATCTTTAAACAGGGTAGGCCAGTAAAAACCACTATCTAACACTTTGCGAACTGTTCGCTTGGGGCCAAAATGCCCTCCACATGCAAATGAATGACAGAAATTTAAAATAGAATGGAATTCACCTGCACTCACACACCTTCTTAGAACTTGATCCGAACATTGCCTCCACAGGTACGGATCGTCCCAAATGTAATATTTGGCATCACTTTTCAACTTGTCCATCTTAGCCTTGGGCCACCCTGCAGGCAATTGATGAGTCACTAAGAAATTTACTAAATCGGCATACCAGGGTGTAGACGAGCTAATGGCCAGTAGTTGTTCCTCTGGAAATGCCTCCCTCAATGGTTGCTCCTCCTTATGAGCAAGTAAGCGGCTCAAGTGATCAGCAACTAAATTTTCTGCCCCACTTTTATCCTTAATCTCCAAGTTGAACTCCTGAAGGAGCAGGATCCATCTGATGAGTCTTGGTTTAGCATCCTTCTTCGTCATCAAGTATCTCAAGGCTGCATGATCAGAAAAAACTGTTATTTTCGCACCTAACAAATAAGGTCTAAAATTTTCTAATGCAAAAATCACAGCTAGCAATTCTTTCTCTGTCGTAGAATAGTTGAGCTGAGCTCCATTCAATGCCTTTGATGCATAGTAGATTGCATGCGCAGCTCTGCCAATCCGTTGCCCCAGCACCGCTCCCACCACATAGTCGCTCGCGTCACACATTATCTCAAATGGGAGGTTCCAGTCTGGGGGCTGGATAACAGGTGGTGATGTCAATGACTCCCTCAACCTGTCAAATGCCACCTTGCACTCTTCGGTGAAGTCAAATGCCACATCCTTCTGCAACAGTTTGAACAGGGGCGCTCCAATTTTGGAAAAATCTTTGATGAATCTCCTGTAGAACCCTGCATGACCCAAAAAGGAACGCACCTCCCGTACACTTACGGGGTAAGGCAAAGCAGAAATAATATCGACCTTTGCTTTATCTACTTCTATACCCCTAGCTGACACTACATGCCCTAAGACAATGCCATGATCCACCATGAAATGACATTTTTCCCAATTCAAAACTAAATTTGTCTCAATGCATCTTTTCAAAATCAAAGCTAAGTTATCAAGGCATTCGTCAAAACTATCTCCATATACACTAAAATCATCCATAAATACCTCAATAATCTTTTCTACGTACTCGGAGAATATACTTACCATACACCTCTGAAAAGTTGCTGGGGCGTTGCAGAGGCCGAAAGGCATCCTCCGGTAGGCAAATGTACCAAAGGGGCAGGTGAAGGTAGTTTTCTCCTGATCCTCTGGGGCTATCGCAATTTGAAAATAACCTGAGAAACCTTCAAGAAAGCAGTAATAGACACGACCAGTTAACCTTTCTATCATCTGATCAATAAAAGGTAGAGGGAAGTGGTCCTTCTTCGTCACGGCATTCAGGCGTCGGTAGTCAATGCACTGACGCCATCCTGTGGGTTTCCTCACCGGGACCATCTCACCCTCTTGGTTCTCTTCAACGGTTACTCCCGCCTTTTTCGGGACCACTTGCGCTGGACTCACCCAAGGACTATCTGAGATGGCGAAAATGATCCCACTTCTAGGAGTTTAAGTATCTCCTTCTTCACCACTTCCATCATCAGTGGGTTCAATCTCCGTTGCGCCTGCCTCACTGGTTTTGCATCCTCCTCAAGCCGGATCCGATGCATGCACAAAGAGGGGCTAATTCCCTTGATATCTGCTACGCTCCACCCAATCGCTTCCTTATGGTCTCGAAGAAGATGAATAAGGTCATCTTCTTGGCTTGGTGACAGGTGAGCAGATATGATGACTGGTAACGTCTCATTGTCTCCGAGAAATGCATACTTCAAATGCTTCGGGAGAGGCTTGAGTTCCAACTCAGGTGCCTGCACAATAGAAGGCAACAATTTTGCCTGAGTTTCTGGTACAAAGAGAGAAGTAAGCTCATACCTTGGGGAGAGTGGTGGGAGCGAATGCAGTGCTCCAACAGCCCGGTATAACTCATCACTCAATTCTACATCAGGAGTTGCTCCCAACTCAAGATGTTTGGCTAATGCCACTGCCAGTGCATCAACCCCATCCAATTCAAATATTTCCTGTACAAGGGGCTCAACAACACTTAAAGCATAAACAGAGTTAGTCTCATTTGGGTACTTCATCGCATCAAAAATATTAAAATTCACAATTTTCTCATCAAACTCCATCGACAAAGTACCCTCATTTACATCTATTTTCGTCCTAGCAGTGCTTAAAAATGGCCTACCTAACAAAATAGGAGACGGATTTAGTGCCCTTTCATCCCCCATGTCTAGGACATAGAAATCTGCAGGAAAAACTAACTCATTGACCTGCACCAAAACATCTTCAACTAACCCTTCCGGGTAAGCATTGGTACGGTCTGCAAGTTGGATTATAATGCCTGTGCCTTTTAATGGACCAAGATTAAGGGACGTATAAATTGTTTTAGGCATTACATTGATTGACGCCCCTAAATCCAACATTGTCTGTCTAATCGAGGCACCTCCTATCTTGCAGGGAATGGTGAACATACCTGGGTCTCCACATTTTGGTGGGAGTTTCCTTTGAAATATAGCTGACACGTTTTCTCCCACCGCCACTCGTTCATCTCCCCTTAGCTTCCTCTTGTGGGTGCACAAGTCCTTCAAAAATTTAGCATATTTCGGTATCTGCTTGATTGCATCCAACAGGGGAATGTTAATCTCCACTTTCCGAAACACATCCAAGAGCTCTTTTTCCTTCTCTCCTTTCCTTGTCTTTTCCAACCTGCAAGGAAAAGGGGGTAAGTTAGAGATAGTAGTGAGTGGAGGGGTGGAGGTTACCTTAGGATCTTCACGAACACGTCCTTCCTCCTCAATTTCCTTTTCTATCTCCTCCTCGCTTTTGCTTTTCGAATTTTTCACTTTAGGCCCTTCCAATTCCTTGCCACTCCTCAGCGTCATGACACTTACATTCTTGGGATTCACCTCGGGTTGCGATGGCAGTTTCCCATAAACGTGGGACTCCAAGCGGTTAATGGCAGTTGCCAGTTGGCTTATTCGAGCTTCTTGGTCCTTCTTGTCCGCTTTGGTGTCCTGCTGGAGCTGCGCGGTATTTGCTGCCAAGGATCTGATCTCCTGATGAAGCTGAGTAGTAGTCGTGGCCAGGCTTTTGACTAGGTCCTCCAAGGAGCTTCCTGAATTGGAGGATGAGGGTTGAGATTTTGGTTGCCAAGGCTGGTGGAATCCTGGTGGACGATTCGGGAATGAACTTGGTTGCCTGTTCCCATAACTGAGATTGGGATGGTCTCTCCAACCGGGGTTGTATGTGTTGGAATACGGGTCATTCTGCCTGCGGGGCGCGGGCACGCCTCCGGCCATATTTACCTGTTCCGCCCCGTTCTCTTGCATAATGGGGCACGTATCCGTGCAGTGGTCCATGCTAGTACAGATTCCGCACACCTTTGCTCGCGGTGTGTCTCTCATGGCCAATTGCCTAACAGCAGACGTCAACTCCGACAGTTGCTGCTGGATGGATGACGTCTCTACCTCGTTAACCCTTCGAGGGGGGTTACTCTCCCGGAAGCCGAACTGCTGAGAGTTCTCTGCCATGGCTTCAATAAGCTCCCACGCTCCCCTCGGTGTCTTGTTTGCCAGGGCTCCTCCACTCGCAGCGTCAATAATACTCCTGTCAGTTGGCTGGAGCCCCTCATAGAAGTACTGGATCAACAGTTGTTCACTAATCTGATGCTGTGGGCATCTAGTGCACAACTTGTTGAACCTTTCCCAATAATCGTACAATGACTCTCCGGAGTACTGCTTGATGCTGCATATTTCCTTTCTTAAACTAGCAGCTCGGGATGCGGGGAAGAATTTTTCCAGGAATTTCTTTTTCAATTGTGCCCACGTGGTGATACTACCTGCAGGTAGGTAGTATAGCCAATCCTTCGCTGCATCCTTGAGAGAGAATGGGAAAGCTCTAAGTCTTATTTGCTCTTCAGTGACCCAGGAGGTTTCATGCTAGAGCAAACTACTTCGAATTCCTTGACATGTTTGTGGGGTTCTTCACCAGAAAGACCATGAAACGAAGGTAGGAGCTGAATCAAGCCCGATTTCAGCTCGAAAGAGGTATTTTCAGCCAGAGTTGGGAATGTGATGCACAAGGGCTGATGAGTCAGGTCTGGGGTAGCCAGCTCCCTTAATGTCTGGGTGTTGGCCATGCTCAATTCGTCTTCTACTGACTCGTTTGCAAAAGATAAGTGCCCTTCTTTTCGTCTCTTGGTTTCTTGTCTTCGCCTTCGTGCTGCCTTCTCAACCTCAGGATCGTATATCAATTCACCTGTGCGAGAGGAACGGGGCATAAACTAGCAAAAATACCAAGAAAAATAAAATAAAATAAAAACTGAATTCAAAAAGAAACAAATAATTCAGATGCCAGTCCCCGGCAACGGCGCCAAAAATTGACAGGTGCCGAACCTGTGCAATAATAATAAATAAATCCTAACTACCACCTAAAACAGTCAGTAATCAATTCGAGTACTGGAGTAGGGACTCTAGGTGTGCAATGGGTTACTTGATTCACCCTGTTCCCGAAGAGTTTGCTTAATCCGATATACCTGAATTAATTATTTAACTGAATTCCCTAACTAGTAGACAGTGGTAAGCAGAGTCGTCTTCTCAGGGACTAGCAAGATATTTTGTTTCTTTTCAAATCAAGATTAATGGGGGGTTTTGGTATCAAATGCCAACTACACAAATTAACTGCAGAAAATAATTGATTAAGAGAAATAATTAAGGGAAAACTCTAGCCAAGGGTACACTTCAGAAATGGTTCAGGCACTGATCATTGATTCGCAGATAATTCCAACTTTTATTAATAGATTGGTTATAGTTGTCATGCACGCGATAAACAACCAACATTTCCTTAATTTATCGATAGCTAAGGTACGACCGTTAGCTATTTCTCTAACCCAAAAACAACCCTAGGTACGACCGTAGGATTTAATTTCTAGATTGCATTAATAATTAGAAAGGCCCAACCCTAACTAACAAACACGCTACGAGGGTTTGTTTAAGTTAGATCGTATATTCCCCTGACATAAATCCAATTACGCCAGTTGCTACTGAGATAGAGATAACGAACAATTACGGATTCAATTACCCCTATTTAGCAAAAATAGCCTATATGAATAACTAATTATTGCGCACTAATCAATCATACACAAGGCCACAGCAATTAAAATCAAGGAACATACAAATACCAATAAATGAAGAAAATAATTAAAACAGATTCGATCTCACAGTAATTGTCGAACCAAATCGTCAGTTGTCCCCTTGACTAGAAGGAAGGCTTAGCCACGCCACATAATTAAATCACCACACGAAGTAATGGATTGCAAAGGCGTGGCGGTTTTTACTAGAAAGCAAGGAATAAAAGAGGTTTTTCCAGTTGGGGAATATTGTCGAACACCTGGCGTGTGTCAGAGGCCAGTCAAAAGAAAGAAAGAAAGGAAACTAAAACTAAACTAAAAACTGCACTAAAACTTCCGGGTCCCCTTTTGCTTCTGTACGTCTTCCCTTACAAAGCCAAAAGAAAGAAGCCTAAAAGCTATTTCCTGTGGTCCCCACACATGTGGACAAAGCCTCCAAATTACTTCTTGGTCCAAGTCTCTCTACGTTGCTTTCTTTGAAAGGCCCAAATGACTAAATGCCTTTCACTAGCTTGTGGTCCCCACCAATTCAAAAGTCCAAGGTCCTTAGAAGTCTCCATTTTCCCATAAAAGTCCCTCCTTTTTGGTAATTTCCTGCTTTGTTCCTGAAATTCAGTCCCAATACCAAATATAAGTAAATATTAATAATTAAAACAATATTTGGCAAGAATAAAAGGAAAAATTAACAATAAAATAACTAACAATTAACACCCTATCAGGTGAAAGCATCATTGATTTACTAGCGTTTCCTGCATGATGAGATGAAATTACATCACAAATTTCTACACAAAGTCATTGTTCAGAATAGTCGAAGAACAATCACTTTAGTTTCTTGCATAATGACCAAGACTTAGTATTTGAAGGTGACAAATGACTTTGTCCTGGAAAAGTTTCAATCATGTGTATTACTTATTAGTTCTAACAGAGTTTTAGTTCTTGCTTTTCGTTAGAAATTATGAACTTTTCAACATTGTTCAACTTAGCAATTTACCTGGAGGCCTTTTGGTTGTGTCCGGTTCAACTTCGAAATGTTAAAACTCATCACTTAGGATCATCTTTGAACTCTGGCAATTTATTTTTGACTGGTCCTTACACCCAAGCTTTAGTTATTTAATATATCAAGCTATGCATCAGTAATTGTAAGTTCTAGGAATATGGCATTATTTGAGGCTTTCTTAGAGTTTGGTAGTTTCTATGTTTGCATGTCAGGTTTATGGCTCAAGTTTAGGAAAATTTTCAAGATTCCTGGTCTTAAACAAAGTCGATTGTCCGCCTGTTAGTCTCCTTAAGTTTTTGGTCAATGAATAGTTTAGTGGCCAATGTTGAGACCTCAGAATATAAAGATCCCTCCTCATAATGAATAGTTTGGGTTCTAATCTCCTTATTCCCTCCTCACTTCTTAAATTTCATCCTTCTCCTATTAAAGAAAAAAAATTCCGAATCCAATTGATTAGTTAGTTTCCTATGTGTAATTGGTTTTCTAGTCCAAGTCAGTAGCATTGTTTCTTTCAGTCCTTCAATAGAATATATATATTCATAATAGTGCTACGTTAATATTTTAATAAATTTGAAATGAACAGACTTAGAACCTACAATATAAAAGCCTTTGTTTAATTAAGAATTTTTAGTTGATAACAAGATTTGGAATTAACACAAAAGTTAAGGGATTAAATAACGAATTTCCCATTTTTGCTTTCTCCTTCACACATTTGAAGTCCCTTAGATAGATTAACCATGCATCGCTTCCCTCTCTTTTTATTTATTTATTCACTTTATTTATTTTAATTTTGTATATTTATTTTAATTTAATTTTTGGTTATTTGAGAGGCATTTAAATGCCAAATTGTAATAGTTAGGTTATCATTTTATTTCATTTCATTCTTTACCCCTTTAGATTGTAGTTAGGACCTCTTAATGTAATAGTTAAGTCCTTATTTGCTTTATTTGCTTTTTGTGTTTTGCATGCCTATGTGTTACGTGTTACTCACTTTTTTAGACCCTTGCATCTAGATATCATGCTTATGTGCTATGTGTTTTATGTGATATTATGTGTTTACTTGCTTTTATTATATTTATATGAATAGTATAGTTATAATTAATGCATGACGTCACCATACTAGTCCAACGCTAGTTGTGGCATTTTTTTTTCGATTCCACACTAGTCCAACGCTAATTATGGCCTCATTTTCCATTTCTCACTAGTCCAACGCTAGTGAGAATTTATAGATATGGGTTAGTCCAATACTAGACCCTTAGAAACCATCCAAACGCTAGATCATGTTTGTGTGACAATCACTACATTTGCTTGCATATTTTCTATCTTTTAGGGTTTTTATCATATTGCATGACATTTTCCTTATATGTACATCCCTTATCCCATATTTCCCTTATATGTATATTCCTTATCCCTACGTGTGAAACATGGCATTAGACTTGCATTTCATTTAAGAAAATTAGAACTAGAGTAGATCATTCGCTTGATTAGATAGGAAATACCCCTCGAATATGGGATATGGACGAGTATGACTCTCTAACTTTAACAAGCTCGTATTCCCCCTATTAAAGGGAAAATTAAAATCACGAATTTTTTCTCCACACCCATTATGATGCATTCTCTTAGGACATATATATATATTTGTATATTATTATCTTTCTTCGAGTCTTACTTTTGCAAATTTCGTGACCTCTTCAAAAAGTCACTTTTGGATATCGCAATTAATGTGATTTGCACCAATTAAGCTTTTTGAAGAGATATTCCGATCCCCCGATGTCCTTCTAGGTTTAGGTTTTGCATCCATAATAGTGACATTCAAATGTGATAAATTTTTAGGTTAAAATAAGAAAATTTTTGACTAAATCACGCAACTAGCCTTGGCTAGATTGAAAGGGTATCTTGGATTTTATCCTTGCCTTCCCTTTCTTCAACCGTGACTCCCGACTCCTTTTTCTCTGATTTTCGAAGACTTGGAGTCGTTTAAAAAGGGTTTTCTCTACTTTTCATTTAAAAAATTTATTTTAGGTGATTTGGTACACCTTAACTCAATACCAAGTGGCGACTTCTATTTTTCATTAAAAATTCTTTTTAAACTATTATTTTGGATCAAAATTATCGCACTTTTTAAAGTCTCATTTAGGACCATTTTCTTTCTTTATTTTCTAAAAATTAAAAAACTTGTTTTCAAATAAAAAATTTATTTTTATAAACCCGTAATTATTTATTATTTATTTTTCATTCAAAAGTGGGGCGCGACAGGAGGGTAGGCGAAGTCACGGGTGTTAGAATGGTAGAAGGTACGATTCATGTTTCCCATTGTTTGGCTAAAATTTTGGCTATGGTGAGACCTGGGAGTTAGAGACGGACATGCAAGAAAAATACCCTGAGTTAGTTACGACTAAATGTATGAATTTCGAAGTCGATTCTCTCCCATGGAAACTAAATAAATTCTACTCTTTACATAAAGCAAATGGTGACATGGATGTATAGTCATAACTTGACTGTAAAATTCCCTAGAATAGTAGTCAAACGAATTCCAATCAGCATCACAATTACATCGTTGGTCAATGTCGTCAGTTGGAACTTAATCTGAAAACAGAAATCAAATTAACAAACATTAGCCATAATATTACTGAGACCGCTATATAATGCGACTCCTCACCCATCACGCAGCAAACATTAGCCATGGAGAAATTTCACCACCTTTCCCCACTTGGACTTGTGTTCCTATGTTTTCTCCAAGAGAGATTATTTTGGCAGGTGTCATACCAAGAGAGATTGGTAACTGGTACTTTCTCCAACAACTCAACTTACAATTCAATAGCTTAACTGGTTCCATACCAATGGAGATCTTCAACCTCTCAAAGTTGAGCACGATGTCACTTTTACAAAATCAACTATCAGGCAATCTTCCATCAACATTCGGTTATAGGCTTCCCAATTTAGAATACCTTGATCTCGGCATTAATCACCTTTCTGGAGCATTACCTAGTTCAATCTCAAATTCTTCTAATCTCCGTCGCATAGAATTGGGTGATAACAAGTTCACGGGTCCAATTCCCACTTCCGTGGGAGACCTGAGGTTCCTTGAACTGCTGGAGCTAAGTGGCAACCTTTTAGGGAGCGACTCCTCATCTCCAGAGTTGAGCTTCATCACTTCACTGACAAAATGCAAATATTTGTCAATATTGGTCTTGGGTGGCAATCCATTGAATGGGATCATTCCAAACTCGGTCAGTAATCTTTCAACTTCCCTTGAACAACTAAATGCAACGAATTGTAAAATAAAGGGTAGCATTCCTGATGGAATAGGAAACTTGACAAGTTTGATCCTATTAGATCTATCAAACAATGACTTAACTGGGTCTTTGCCAGCTACAATAAAAGATTTGCAAAAGCTTCAATACATGGATCTCAGTATGAACAAACTAATTAGCAGAGTTCCCCTGCATTTTCTTTGTGCTCTCCACAACTTGGATACAATGAACCTTGGACAAAATCAATTTATGGCCTCAATTCCAAAGTGCTTCGGAAATCTTACTTCCCTAAGGCATCTTGACCTAAGTTACAACAAACTACATTCTGCTCCACCAGAGGAAATATGGAACCTAAAAGATCTCTTGATGCTTGACCTCTCCTCAAATCTGCTGAGTGGATCTTTGCCGTATGTTGTTACGAATATGAAGATGGCAAATTGGGTAGATTTCTCAACCAATCAGTTCTCAGGTGGCATTCCTGATTCAATTGGAGATATGCAGAACCTGCAAAATCTTTCTTTAGCACACAACAGATTGCAAGGATCAATCCCAGAATCGATTGGTAAGGTGTTCAGCTTGGAATCATTGGATCTATCACATAACTTTCTCTCTGGATCAATTCCAATGTCGATGGAGAACCTTCGGTATCTTATATATATCAATCTCTCTTTTAACAATTTGAGTGGTGAAATTCCATCCAAAGGGCCATTTAAAAACTGCACTGCCGAATCCTTCACTTCAAATCAAGCCCTCTGTGGAGCTCGAAGGTTGCTTGTGCCTCCATGCCCAATTATTTCAGCTCACAGATCAAGAACAAAAAGAGTGCATCGAACCATTTTTATTTCACTCGGGGTAATAATAGCAGTGGGAGCCTTGTCCTTTGGATTTGTTTACCTGAGATATCGAAAGAAAGATGAATTTTCCAGTGGAGCAGATTTATCCTTAGTTGCAATGCCAGAAAGAATTTCATATTTTGAACTACTACAAGCAACTAATGGGTACAATGAAAGCAATTTGTTGGGTGCTGGAAGCTTTGGATCTGTTTATAGAGGTACTCTTGATAATGGAAGGGCTGTGGCTGTTAAAGTGTTCAATTTACAAGTCGATGGAGCATTCAAGAGTTTTGATGTAGAATGTGAGGTGTTGCGCAATCTTCGCCATCGAAACCTCACAAGAGTCATTAGTAGCTACTCTACCCCTGAATTTAAGGCATTAGTGCTTCAGTTCATGCCGAATGGGAGTCTTGAGAAGTGGTTGTATTCGCACAACTATTTTCTGGATCTGATGCAGAGATTGGACATATTGATTGATGTGGCATGTGCATTGCAATATCTCCACTGTGAGTATTCAACTCCAGTAATTCACTGTGATTTGAAACCAAGTAATGTGCTGCTGGATCAAGACATGGTTGCCCTTCTAAGTGATTTTGGCCTTACAAAGTTGTTGGGCGAGGAGAACAGCATAACATACACCGAAACACTAGCCACACTTGGCTATCTCGCACCAGGTGAAGAATTTTCTCGTACAACTAAAGTACTATTTCCTCAGTTGTTTGCTGTTGCAAATTCCAAACTAAAAAAATACAATCAATTTAAGAACATATGATGAATTTATATGTGTTTTGCAGAGTATGGGTTGGAAGGATTGGTATCAGCAAAATGCGACATCTACAGTTTTGGAATTATGATGATGGAAGTCTTCACAAGAACAAATCCCAACAGTGAAATGTTTGGTGAAAAATTGAGCCTGAAGAGCTGGGTGGCTAATTCAATACCTGATGGATTAGCTAATGCCATCGATGCTAATTTACTAAAGGAAAGTGATGAATACTTTGTTGAAAAGCTAAGCTGCATAGCCTCAATCATGAAAGTGGCTCTAGGCTGCACGATGGAGTCTCCAAGAGAGAGAAGCAGCATACAATATGTTCTTGTTGCGCTGAAAAAGATCAAGCTTCAGTACATGAGTCCTCTTTGTTCAGGGACATAATGGTGCATGCATTTTCTCTAAGCGAGATTGCAACCTTCTTGATTGTCTCAGTTATAAATTTGCAGGGCGGAGAAAAATCTCAACACGATTAGGCCAAGTAAGAATAGCATTTAACCAGTAGACTAGGCAATTATGCCCTATATAATAATAGATTTGTTTAACTGGTGCCTATGGGCACTCGTTAAGATGTATTTCGGGTATTATATTAAAAAATATATAAGATTAATTAAAAAAAGTGTATAAATGCAAGGAGATTAATTAGAAAAAGTGTATAAATACAAGAGAAAGTAGTAATTATTAGTGTGTGTATATACATAGTAAGTTGGATGAAATGTAAGTGTCTTAACAAGTGCCCATAGGACATCTATTAAAAAAATCCTATAATAATTGTTTTCTTATTTCTTTTCTTTGCATCTGATTGATCGGCCTTAATTTGTAATAATAAAGTTATCTCACAATATTCACCAATCCCATTATGGGTACCTAAGGACTTGTAATCCTTTTCATAGTGAGTCATTACTGAATCCATGTCATGCACAATAAAACTACTTTTGAGCCATAGATGGAAAAAGAAATAATAAATAGTGTGTCAAAAAAGTTGCAATTAGTAGGTAAAGGGATAGGTTGCAATTAGGGCCATTCCTTTTTCCAAATTTTGAAACATTTAAATGACCAAGTTTGGGTCAAAAATATAACTCATTTTCATGTTTGGCTCAAAAGGGTAAACTAAGGTTGCAAACGAATCGAGTCACTTGTGATCGGAGTCTAAGTTCGACTCGAGCTCGGTCAACATCGAGGTCGAGTTGATCAAGTCGAATTCAAACTCAAACTCGAGTTCAAAAATATTAAACTTGTTAACTCACCAGCGGCTCGAACTCGATTATATATATTTTTTATTTTTTATTTTAATAATAAAATTACGTATATATCCCTAATATTTTATTATTTGTTAAAAAAATTATTATTTTATTTATTTTTTAAAAAATAAAATAATTATTTTTTTATTTTTTTAAACTCTAGCTCGAGCTTTATATTTTGAGGTCGTCGAGCTCGAGCTCGAGTTCAAATTTCATAAACTTAGGTTGAGGCTCGACTCAATTGAATCAAAACTCGATTCGATTCGACTCATTTACACCCTTAGAATAAACTATGAATATTTTGATATCACGTATCTATATTTCCCACGACCTTTTAGGCTTTGTTTAGGACTATAGTACTTTTGGTAAAAAGTATTTTTAGGTACTAAAAGTACTTTTAAAGTGTTTGGAAAATATCATCTCATAAAATTAGGAATAGAGCTTTTGGTGTTCAAAACACTTTTAGTAAAAACTCAAATTTGGTGCTTTTAGAGTAATTTTGTGATTTAAAAAATAAAACATCAAATTTAATCATCTTATCCTATATTATGAACCAAATAAAGAGATAAACACTTTTAAAAATTTTCAAATTACACATTATCTAATACAATAAGTACTTATTGAATTATGTCTCCAACAATATGTTTAAAAGCACTTAAGCAGTTGATAAATACTTTTATTAAAAACTCCAATACGAAAGTACTTTTCAATAAACTACAGTAACCCCAAACGGGCCCTTAATATCACTTATTGTGATAGAGGTTTACATTATTACAGCACTCAAAACATAAGAGGTGCTACGCAAAATTGTCAGAAACCTAAAGGGAGGTTTATAAAATTATCCCAACTACAAATTTTGCAACTTGGATTATGCACTATAAGAGAAGTTGAAAATGTGCCAGATACAATATCAAAGATTATATTACCACTTAATTAAGAGAATCTTCTTTAGAAGAAAAAAAATACAAACGGAGCAATTAGCCTCTTTTAGCATCTTGGATGACTTTATGATGTTTCCTAAGCCACAAAAAGGCCCTCCACAATCATCGATATGGTGACACACCAAGCAGTGAGTCCAGGCCAGACAACTGACATTGAAGAAAACTGTAAACTGACTCAGTCAAACAATTTGTACAAATGCTAAATTTGCCTGACTTGATAATGACGATGCAGAGATGGAATTTTCACTACATCAACGTCAGAATAGAAATTTCAGAAGCATCTTACAGAAAAATGTTACTTCCGTTTAAAAAATCTTTCTTTTACAATAAGTGTCCTCCATTCAAGGACGTCTTAAAGGTGCACGTTCTCTGTGAGATTTGTAGTTTTCCCAACTCTCCTAGCTTCTACTTCGTTGTCTTTTTTTTTTTTTTTGCTCAAAAGCGGCAGCATTTCATTGATTAAAAATAGTCAAACATACAACTTATAGCAACTGCTCTTCAATATCAGTCTTCCAAACAGTCTCAAATTACAAGTTATCAGCAAATTTTGCTAATCTACGACTAACATGGTTGCTCTCTTTTAGTAAAGGAAAAACAACACTTAACAAAAGCTAAACTTAGTTGTTTAATATCTTTTATGATGGTGGAAATTTGAGCATCCTCCGCAGTTTCCTCGCCAAGTTTGTCAACCACCACTTTGCAATCTGTCTCAAATTCCACATTTCTCCAGCCTTCAATCCTTGCTCGAACCATTGCTGCTCTTAGTGCTAATGCTTCCTCCACTTTTGCTTTTCTGCATACTTTTGACGGGCATGCCCATGACCCAATCAGTTTGCCTTTCTTTTCTCTTCCAATGATATATCCCCCAACCTGCTTTGTTCTGGTTGGGTAATTATTTTGTATTGGTGCCGTATCCAGTAGGCTTGGCTGATACCGGGCCTTTCGGTCCAAGAAATTAAGGGGTTTGAATTTCCTGTGTGTTGGGCTGGGTTTGGGTTTCAAAATTGGCTCATTGTGATCATGCATGGAGTTGGGACAACACTAAAAGGGCTACAACTGGTATAATTACATGTAAGACCATGTCTATAAGGTAATCAATATATATATATATCATTGTTGTATTACATGCTACTTATTGTCTGAAAAATTATTATTGTCTAAGATGTTTGTGATACTAATTATAATTTCGTTACTTAAAATTTGATTTTGCAATTAACATATTATATCTTTGGTGAAGTATCACAGTCAGAAGTAAGAAAGGTAAAACATTTTAACTCTGAGCCTTAACCATTTCAAGTCGAAAAGATCAATTGCGCAAAATCATAGAAAAAATTGACTGTCATTTTTCTCTTAGCATTCTGTTGCCATGTTTACTCGCAGCTAAGTCCTTCCATTTCCAATTTTGCATTAAAAAACAGTAGCAATAACCAATCTGTGCTTCTTGCCTTGAGAGTTCACATTGCCAAAGACCCTCCACAAACCTTGGCCAATAACTAGTTTGTTGATTCTTTTGTTTGGGCATTGCTCGGAGTCAAATGTAAACATGACTCTTACCAACAGTTTACAAACACGGGCGTGCAAGAGTAAAAATTGGTAAAAACAATGTCATGTAAAATTTGCTTCTTATTATTGTGTAGCAATAATAAAAATAAAAAAAATACTTTTACTTTGTGACTGATTGCAAAGAAAACTAGAAAAGGTGTCATGTTTGCAGTAAGTTAGCCTCTGAATGTATTATGGAATAATTTCAGAAACCCCCCCTGAAGTTTCTAACTATTTCATTAGCCTCGCTTCAGATTTTAAAAATTCCACTAATCTCCCTTGAGATTTATTATCATGTAACATTTTGATCCAACCAATAATTAAAAAGTGATATTAGGAGAGAGAAGATAATATGAGTAGAAGTCCAGTCCCGTTGCTCGGTAGTATTGATTGTACTGACTTTTTCTTTCGTGATAGCACCAACGTTATTAATCACAAATTCGATTATTCTTCCATTTGTGCGGCTGCTGCGTTATTGATTTTCTAGCTTTTCCTACACGATGAGATGAAGTTCTATATCACAAATTTCTATACAAAGTCATCGTTCAGAATAGGCGAGGAACCATCACCTTAGTTTCTTGCATAATCACCAAGACTTTTAGTATTTGAAGGTGACAAATAACTTTGTCCTTGGAAAGTTTCAGTCATGTGTACCACTTATTGGTTCTTCCTTTTCGTTAGAAATTATGTACTCTTCAAGATTGCTCAACTTCCAAATCATCGATGGGATAAAAAAAAATTATTTTGCAGAGTTGAACTTCATATATTTATAATATTTGGATCAAGATGAAAGTTTCTAAATTTTTTTGCACGGACATAAGGTATAATTTGTAACTAAAGTGTTTAAAATCTTTCCAAATTTCAAAGGGAGAAAAACATGAATTTTGAAGACTTTGGAATGGTGGTTCCTAACCCCCATTTTCGTCCTTGTTCTAGGTTTAACTTTCTTGACTTCTTGAAGTACTAACTAATTCTTTATTATGACTCTTGAACTATAGAAACAACCTTTTTGCCAATGTTTTTCTAAAACAACCTTTGCAAAATATTGAGAACTTGCAGGTTTCCAAATTCATAGAAGATGCTACTTGTATAATTTCCAGACGTATCTCTCATCTATTAATTGCAAAATTAATGTGGACGAGTAGAAGTCATGTCTATTGCTCGGTAGTACCGATGTTACTTGTTTTCTGGTTCCCTACTTTTGTGAACCTCACCAACGTTATTAACCACGAATCCCATCACAAATTTTTTTGTCCAAAGTCGTCGTTCAGAATAGTTGAGGAACAATCAGTTTTGCCTCTCTGGCATAATGACCAAGACTTCGTATTTGCAGGTCACCTCGCTGTATTACAGTATGGAATCTAGGAGGAATTTTGATTATTAGATCAATGTCTTATTAGCGACAAATAAAGTTAATTACTAGAAAACAATGGAATTAAAAATTTTAGAGGAAAAAGAAACAACTTTTAGATTAACAGGTTGTCAGCCTGTGCAATAATAAAACCTGCTCAAATTAAAAGTAATTTCTGTAGATAGCGGTGAGCAGGGTTGAATCCACAGGAACTGCGAGTAATTGTTTCTTTTCAAATTCACAATGACAAGGGGGGTGTTTTTATATCAGGGGTGACAATTTAAGCAATTCAACTAAAAGTAAAATAATAAAAATAAAACAGCCAACTAGAAATTAAATAACAATTTACTAAAATCAAATGAATGATAATTAAGGATCTAGCCAAGAAATAACTTCAGCAATGGTTCACCCAATTGATCATCGATGCACAAGCAATTCCAATTATTTATTAATAAATAGGTTATAACTGCCAAACAAGCGATGACAGTCAACCCCTCCTTACTGTGTCGATGATTAAGGTACGCCCGTTAACCACTACTCTAATTGAGAAATAACCTTAGGTACGCCCGTAAAATTTAATTCCCCAATTGCCTTACATATTAGAGGAGCCCTATTCTAACCAAATAACGCACTACCAGGGTTATTTCATATTAGCCCGCGTATCCCCCTGACACGAATCTAATCGTGCCAGTTGTCACTATTTCAAGGCAATTAAACAATTACGGATTTAATGCCTTAATTGACAATAGATTATCAAGTTAACTAATTATCCGGATCCAAGACAATCAATAAATTAAATAATCATGAACACTGCAATCAAGGGATATGCGAATACCAATAAATAAAAGAAAAAGATAAAATTAAATCAATCTCACAAGTTTAGGCGAACCAAAGCCTCCGTTGCTCCTTGACTAGAGTGGAGAAATTAGTTCATGTTTAATGAGAACAAAACATACGAAACTAAAGCAAAAGCTGCGGCCATCTTCTGTGTTTGGGGGAAAAGCCACGGGAAAATCATTCAATTATACCTAATTGCTCCTGACATCCCAGGAGACAAAAACTACTAAGAAGCCTCCAAGGAAAACATTAAAAACTAAGCTTCAGTAGTGCCCAAAAGAAAAGTCAAAGCTGAAACTACTAAGCAGTCCTGCCATGCGTGAGAAAGAAAAACCAAAGGAACACTAAGCTAATGGAGATAATGATCCCCCGCTACTCAATCCAATTCCTATCTAATGGTCTTCCTTTGTGCGGCGGCTCCCAGGGAAAAGAAGACTTCGGCCAAATGACCAAAAAGGACTTGCGTCTCTTTGTTCCAAAAATGCCCTTGCAAGCCTTCTATTTGAATTCTTTCCCGATGACTGTCAAATTGGCATTGATTGCGGTGTTTTCGATCTACTCCCTGAAATAACTGCAAATTATGAAAAGTGAGTAGAATCCAATAATAAATCCACATCAGGTCAAGTAATAGGGAAAATTAATAATAAAATAAATGATAAAATCGCACCCTATCAATTCTCCCCACACCTAAATCATGCTTGCCCTCAAACATAGGAAAAGTAAACAGACACCAAAATTTGATGATGATGGCTATTGCTCTATCTACTATATTACCAAGATACCAAGGAAAATCATATATCAAGTATCAGTGATCAAAATCCGAGAAACATCACCCTGATTAGTTTCTAAATCACAAACTCCTTCAATTCTAAGTTAACTAATCTAAGAAGAAGGAATGGCGCACAACATTTATCAACAAATGGTCCAACTATTAACCAAAATCTCAACATTAAATTCATAAACCGGCAAGCTGACTTTTATTATACACTAACACAACCTTCAACTTTTTTTCACGTTTTTCTATTTTTCAATTTTTTTTTAATTTTTTTTCAATAGTAACACAAGACTTAGTCTCTGGCCATTGGAGTCTTTTGACGCGAACTCTGACATTTGTCAGATGAAAGAACCCGGTTACTCAGCTTCTATTGTCACGTGACCACGTACTCATAGCAATTACTACTTTTTGACGCGAGAATCGACACTTTTGATAAAAATCCCCGGTTACTCGGTAGTAAAGACTAGCGGAGTACAGTCAACTCTTATTCACAGCTAATAACACAAAAACTCAATACAACACCTCAAAAACAAACAAAGACAGCAACTACTAGCCTCATTTCTTCAAATATGGAGAACTAAAGTTAATATTGGGCCAATTCACATGAAAATGCCAACAACCATTCCCTAAGCCTAGAAAAGTTAACCAAAAATCAAAAGAGTCAAGCAATCACCGATATTCACCAAAGAGATATTCTTGGACTAAATCACATTATCTTGATACACTTTTATTATTAAAAGTCGGCAATAGTGAAATTAGAGACAACAATCCAATATCAAACATTGGCAGTCACATTAGAGCTGATCACTAAAAAGAAAGAAAATAAACGAAAGATAGACAAATAACAAACTAAAAATAAAAGAAAAATATCTAAAAACTAAAACTAGAAAAACTAGCATCCCAACTGATCCCCCCCACACCTAAACGATACATTGCCCTCAATGTAGCAAATAAACATCAAAAGTAGGAGAAAAGGCAATAAAACTCCCCTGAAATCGGGTCAAAGTGGTAGGCGAGGCGGACATGGAGGAGCAAGACCTGCATGGTGCATAAACGCTGCCAAATTCTTCACTGGTCTCCGAGGGAAGAAGTGGGAATGGTGGCAGCGTTGGTTGGGTTTTGTCATGCGAGGTGGTGGTGGTCGTGCGGTTGGTGCTGGCGGCGAGCGCGAGAGAAGAGGGGTGAGGAAAAGGCGGCGTCGACCGCGGGAGAAGTGGGCGGCCATGTGATGGAGCGCCGCGCGCGAGGTGCCGCGCGATGGCAAGGAGGGGAGGAGATGGCGGCGGACAAAGGGTCTTCGGTCGACAGAGAAGAAAAAACAGGGGAGAAAAAAGAAAGAAAAGATGAAGAAAGAAAAGGAAGGGAAGAAAGAAAAAGAAAGAAAGAAAGAAGGAAAAGAAAGAAAAAGAAAAGAGAAAAACAAAGACAAAATAGTTTTTTTTTTCTTTTTTTGTTTTTTTTCATCATTTTTTCATTTTTTAGATTTTTTTTTTGTAAATTCTAATTTTGGAAATCAAAAGTTATAGCTAAATGGAAAGACTTCTTTTTTTCTTTTATTTAATAAATTTTTTTTAAAAAAATTCATTATTTTTTTTAAAAAATTTTTTTTTTCCTTTTTTTGAATTTTATTATTATGAACAAAATTTATTTTCAAAATTTAATATTAGAGAGTAACAGGAAATCGAAAATTGTTTTCGAGTTTTGAATACTTACCTTTCCCGCGAAGGTGACGTGGGCGTGTCAAAAAGGTAAGAACCCTTCTGACCATGAACTCTCTGTACGAAATGACGCGGGCGCGTCAAATCACAGAGACACCTACAAATCATCAAAAATGAGAATTGAAGCCAGAAATCAATCAAACTCAAGGAAAACACCTTTAAACTATCAAACAAAACTGAACAAACAATTAAAAAAAATTGGGTTGCCTCTCAATGAGCGCCTTGCTTTAATGTCTTTGGCTAGACATTGAACATCACTCTTCAATCTGGGTGTAACTCAATTTTCCTTGTAATCGGTGGCCCTCCTCCGGGATCTACATAGCCATTGAGTGCAACCTTCTTCCTTAATTTTCGACTCATTTTCACCTTAGAAATTGCTTTCATCCCGTTATACTCGTTCGCAACAACTCTGAATTTATCCCTACAAGCAAACTCAGAAAATTCTTGCACAGGGGGATTAATAGCATGAATAGCAAATACAGAGGGAGAGTTAACAGGATGTTCCATTGTATCAAAAAAATTAAAATGGACCATTTCTCCGTCAAATTCCATGGACAAGGTGCCCTTATGAACATCAATTTTTGTCTGGGCTGTGCTTAAAAAGGGTCTCCCTAATAGCAAAGGTGAAGGGTCGGGAGAATGGTCATCATCCATGTCAAGTACATAAAAGTCAGCCGGGAATACTAATTCATTAACTTTAACCAGCACATCCTCGACCAACCCATCAGGGTATGCATTTGTTCGATCAGCTAATTGGGTTATTATCTCAGTTTCTTTTAATGGACCAAGGTTCAGAGAAGCATACATAGATTTAGGCATTACGTTGATCGATACTCCTAAGTCCAGCAGTATATTCCTAATTAAAGTGTTACCTATCATACATGGGACAGTAAACCTACCTGGATCCCCACACTTCGGTGGAAGCTTCCTTTGGAGAACTGCTGACACATTCTCCCCAACAATGATCCTTTCGTTTCCCCTCAGCCGCCTTCGGTTGACACATAGGTCCCTCAGAAATTTTGCATACTTCGGCCCTTGCTTGATTGCGTCTAGCAGGGGGATATTGATTTCTACCTTGCGAAGCACCTCCAGGATCTCTTTTTCCTTATCCTGCTTCTTCGATATCTCCAACCTGCAAGGAAATGGAGGGGGATTAGTTTTAACGTCTATGATCGGGTCAGGGAGTACCACTGGATTTTTGGTGCTTGTATTCTCTGCCTGAAGTTCTTTCTCAATCTTCTCTTCGTCCTTATCCTTTGGAGTCACGAGTTCGGCCCCCTGAATTTCCTTCTCACTCCTTAAACTCATTGCACTTACGTTCTTCAGGTTCAGTTCAGGTTGGGATGGCAATCTTCCATTTACTTGAGACTCCAGACGGTTGATTGATATTGCCATCTGACTTATCTGATTCTGCATCGCTTGTATCTGACCCATCTGACTTCTTATGTTCTGTAGTTCGGAGTCCGTCTTTTGCTGGTGTTGTGCAGAACTAGCCATCAATTGTTTCATCATATCTTCCAAAGATGGACTGGCGCTCGGTGGAGGTGGTGGTGGTCGAAATTGATATTGCTGCTGGTACTCTTGTTGTCTACTTGGCATAAAATTGGACTGCCAATTTCCTCCATAACTGAAGTTGGGATGGTCCCTCCAACCAGGATTGTAGGTGTTCGAATATGGGTCATATTGATTTCTTGGCGCGGGCGCATGACCAGCCATGTTCACTTGCTCCACACTTTCTTCTTGAATAATTGGGCACATGTCTGTTGAATGACCCATACCAGTGCAAATCCCACACACCTTGGCCTGAGATGCGTTCCCTACAACCAGTTGCCTAACAAACGAGGTTAACTCCGTCAACTGCTGTTGGATAGAGGATGTCTCTACCTCATTCACCTTGCGTATCGGGACATCCTCCCTCGTACCAAATTGCGGCGAATTCACCGCCATTCCTTCAATTAGCTCCCACGTTGCTCGAGGGGTCTTGTTCACCAGTGCCCCTCCACTCGCAGCATCAATGATACTCCTGTCTCTGAAGAGTAGCCCCTCGTAAAAATATTGTATAAGTAACTGCTCACTTATTTGGTGTTGGGGGCACTTAATGCACAACTTCTTGAATCGCTCCCAGTACTTATAAAGCAACTCCCCTGGATGCTGCTTGATACCGCAAATTTCTTTCCTTAAACTCGCAGCTCTGGACGCAGGGAAATATTTATCTAAAAAATTTTTCTTCAACTGGTCCCACGTGGTGATACTACCTGGTGATAGGTAGTACAACCAGTCTTTTGCTGAATCCTTCAGGGAGAAGATGAATGTCCTCATTTTTATCTGCTCTTTTGTGATTCTCGGGGGCTTCATACTATTGCACACGACATTAAACTCCTGCAGATGCTTATATGACTCCTCAGCTGATAAACCATGAAAAGAAGGTAAAAGATGAATTAGACCAGATTTTAATTCAAATGGAGTGTTATCACTCAAACTCGGGAAAGTGATGTATAAAGGCTGCTGAGTTAAATCAGGAGCAGTCAACTCCCTTAATGTTTGTACATCAGCCATAGGGATTTCTTCTTGCTCCGAGTCATACACTCGAAAAGCACCAGAAAATTAGAACAAAAATGAATTTAAAAAAAGGGGCAAATAACTGACACCAGTCCCCGGTAACGACACCAAAAATTGACAGGTTGTCAGCCTTTGCAATAATAAAACCTGTTCAAATTAAAAGTAATTTCTGTAGATAGCGGTGAGTAGGGTCGAATCCACAGGGATTGGGAGTAATTGTTTCTTTTCAAATTCACAGTGACAGGGGGGGTGTTTTTATATCAGGGGTGACAATTTAAACAATTCAACTAAAAGTAAAATAATAAAAATAAAACAGCCAACTAGAAATTAAATAACAATTTACTAAAATCAAATGAATGATAATTAAGGATCTAGCCAAGAAACAACTTCAGCAATGGTTCACTCAATTGATCATCGATGCACAAGCAATTCCAATTATTTATTAATAAATAGGTTATAACTGCCAAACAAGCGATGACAGTCAACCCCTCCTTACTGTGTCGGTGATTAAGGTACGCCCGTTAACCACTACTCTCATTGAGAAATAACCTTAGGTACGCCCGTAAGATTTAATTCCCCAATTGCCTTACATATTAGAGGAGCCCTATTCTAACCAAATAACGCACTACCAGGGTTATTTCATATTAGCCCGCGTATCCCCCTGACACGAATCTAATCGTGACAGTTGTCACTATTTCAAGACAATTAAATAATTACGGATTTAATGCCTTAATTGACAATAGATTATCAAGTTAACTAATTATCCGGATCCAAGACAATCAATTAATTAAACAATCATGAACACTGCAATCCAGGGATATGCGAATACCAATAAATAAAAGAAAAAAATAAAATTAAATCAATCTCACAAGTTTAGGCGAACCAAAGCCTCCGTTGCTCATTGACTAGAGTGGAGAAATTAGTTCATGTTTAATGAGAACAAAACATACGAAACTGAAGCAAAAGCTGCGGCCATCTTCTGTGTTTGGGGGAAAAGCCACGGGAAAATCATTCAATTATACCTAATTGCTCCTGACATCCCAGGAGACAAAAACTACTAAGAAGCCTCCAAGGAAAACATTAAAAACTAAGCTTCAGTAGTGCCCAAAAGAAAAGTCAAAGCTGAAACTACTAAGCAGTCCTGCCATGCGTGAGAAAGAAAAACCAAAGGAACACTAAGCTAATGGAGATAATGATCCCCCGCTACTCAATCCAATTCCTATCTAATGGTCTTCCTTTGTGCGGCGGCTCCCAGGGAAAAGAAGACTTCGGCCAAATGACCAAAAAGGGCTTGCGTCTTTTTGTTTCAAAAATGCCCCTGCAAGCCTTCTATTTGAATTCTTTCCCGATGATTGTCAAATTGGCATTGATTGTGGTGTTTTCGATCTACTCCCTGAAATAACTGCAAATTATGAAAAGTGAGTAGAATCCAATAATAAATCCACATCAGGTCAAGTAATAGGGAAAATTAATAATAAAATAAATGATAAAATCGCACCCTATCAATTCTCCCCACACCTAAATCATGCTTGCCCTCAAACATAGGAAAAGTAAACAGACACCAAAATTTGATGATGATGGCTATTGCTCTATCTACTATATTACCAAGATACCAGTCAAAGTTTACTGCTAGTAATATATATAAACTATGTGATTGGTTGGTTTATATTTTCCTAACAGGTTACATTAACTACATCTATCGCAAGTGCATTGCAATATCTTCATTACAAGTATTCAACACTAGTAATTCATCTGAAGCCAAGTAATACCATATATTCATATTAGATCAATATATGATTAACCATATAAGTGATTTTGGTCTTACAAAGTTGTTGGTTGAGGACAACAACATTATACATACCAGAACTGATGGGCCCAAAATTGATAAACGAACATAAACTCACAGAAACAATCACAAGAAATCGATATACGGGAAATTTTCTATTACTCAAACGAGGCTGCAGCTACAGTACATCATCACACCCAAAACAAACGAGCAGAGGCTGTATGCGGCTGACAGCTACTAACACATCTACTAACACCACTAGTTTAGGACTAATCCCATAATGACCACAACTCACTTTACTAACCAATCTCCTAATGACACGTGGCCCCAACTGACACATAAGGCTTGGTTTAATTATTTTCTAACAAAAACACCAACAGCACTTAGCTATCTAGCACCGGGTGAAGAATTCTTTTCCGCGCCTATATTACCTCTTTCCCAGTGGTAAAATTTTAGTCAATTTAAGAGCACAATATGAGTGTATGTGTTTCTTGCATTAGTATTTCACAAAATGCGATTTCTATAGTTTTAAAATTATGATCATGGAAGTCTTTACCAAAAAAAAAAAAAAACCCCCCAATAATAACTAGCACCGACAAAATCCCTTTTAGCTTCTTGAAGTACTAACTAATTATTTATTTATGACTCTTGAGCTATAGAAGCAGCCTTTGTCCAATATTTTTGTAAAACAACATGGTTAATTAGGCAAATTCTCTGCGTAGAAGAAGTATCTGTAAATATAGAGTTAATTGGTGCAAGTACCGTAAGACAATAACATTACATGAAAAAGTGTATCGAGCAAAAGCTGTCTTTTGCTTTTAGTTTTGTCAACAAAATATGAAAAACTTTTCGCAACCAAATTTAACTGTTAACTGTTAACTGCACCACATGTAATGCTATGAAAGTGCAAAATATATATATGTGTTAGACCCGTTCCAAAAAGGCTTGAGTTTGGCCGCCAAAGTGGAGCAAACCTCTGTTCATTTATTCCTTTCGAGTTTCAAAGCCAACATCCAACATCATAATCAGAAGTATACTACTTGTTTGTTCAAAGAGACAAACTTTACTGTCACATAAGAAAATAGGAGTAAACTACCAAGAACTTGCAGACATTCCGTTATTTACGTAACGTCACTACTTCATAGTATGCCCACTTCCATTTGTATAATTTCCAGACATATCTCTCATTTATTTATTACAAATTAATGTGGATGAGTAGAAGTCATGTGTATGGTTGGGCAGTACTGATGGTTCTTGCATATGTGGGGCTAAAGCTATACAGAATCACAAATTTTCTGGCCAAAGTCATGTCGTTCAAAGTTTTGTGAGGAACATTTATTTATATAGTTTTTCATAATGCCCAAGTCTTTAGTAATTGAAGGTCAACTCACCGGAGTCCAGGCATGGAATCTTGGAGGTGTTGCCTTCCCACGCACTCATTTCCTTGTTCAAAGCATCCGCAATGAACAATGAACATCATCAAATGCAGTTTCGTCAACGCAATAGTTTTGGTTCAGTTTAGTTTTTACATTTAATTCCTAGTTGTTAAACTTAATTTGTTTATTTAAGAGTATGAAATATTTGGTTTGGAGGTTCCAATACAAATGCTTAATTCGTTTGCCACCGGAAAATATTACTTGAAGAAACAATATTCCCAAAACTTATCCCAAATAATATTTCGCTTGCATCATAAACACATTTTCCAACCCACCTTCTTATATTCCCAACCACCTTTTTATCTCACATACATCACATCACAAAAAGTGCTACAGTAATTATTCCAAATAATATTTCAAATAATACCCTATCCAAACAAACAAACGTGAGAGCGCGATTTATTGTCATTTTCTTCTCTGTTAATCATCATAAATAGTAATGTTTGCCTAACATAACTTTTTAGATTATTATACTTTTGTACTCAGTATATTGACATGTGTGAAGCAAAAGTACCACTAAATGAAGTGTATTTAAAAAAAAAAAAGTGGTTTTATATTAGTGTGTTGTGTGTTTAAATATTCACAGAATCCATTAACGACTCTAGGAATTTTTTTTTCTTTTTTCTTTATTTTGCTGCAAGAGAAATGAAACTAAACGAGGCATAACCAGAGCAATGAATTGAGCCCAACCCATACCAAGAGAAACAAAAATAATAAAGGAAGCCTACTCTAATAGATGAGGAAAATAAAAGTAAATTTTTTTGAAACATTTCTCCATGGGAATTCATTTCCATTTTTCTCAGTGAATTCTTGAAACCAAACAGGGCCTGAATTTTAATATTAAATCCTTCGCCAATATTATTGCTCTATAGTCCGTATGAGATATCACTTCTTGGAAGTGCAATGGCAGAGTTACATGTTGCAATAGCATCTTATGCACTCATAATAATGCTACGTTAATATTTTAATTAATTTGAAATGAACAGACTTAGAACTATAGGTGACAAATAAACCTATTTAATTAAATTTACCCATACCTGTTCATGAATAGATAGGTATGGGTATCTTAAATTTTTGTAAATGGGTATAAATGGGTTACCCCATAATATCCATTTAATAAATAGGTATTATTGGGTAACCCATCAAATCCAATTAACCCATTTAGAATTGTTTTCTCCCAAACCTCCTCTCTTCGCCCACCTATTTTTTTTACAAATTTTTCATTTTATCATGATATTAACTACTTTTGTTTCATTATTATTATTATTATTATTTGTTAGTTTTATCTTATCATTTTATTTTCTCTTAATTTGTTAACTTGCTCATTTTCAGTATTACCAATTTATGACAAGTTTTAGGCTCTTTTCCTACCTTTTCAAAATGAAATTTTAAATTTACACACGAAAAAATGCTAGAGGGTCAAAATTTTTGGATTAAGTTTTTATATTAGCTTTTATAGTACTTAGTTCAAATTTTAATATTCTTATTGTTCAATTATTAAATAGTATGTAATTTTACAACATAGAGTATGGATGGGAAAAAATTAGTAATTAGGCTCATTATGTAATTTTACAACATAGAGTATGGATGGGAAAAAATTAGTAATTAGGCTCATTAAACATTATAAGTAAATATATAAAACTAATGATGGATGCAAAGGGTGGTATAATTTGATAATTTAGTTTGCAAAATGAATTTAAATGAGTTTACAAAAAGTTAAAATAAATGGGTTATAAATGGGTAATTGGGTTATCCAATTCATTTTTTGATTTACCCATTTATACCCATTTAATTAGATGGGTATAAATGGGTTGACTCACTTATATCCATTACCCATTTTACCCAACCCAAATCCCTCCAAATCACCCATTTTGGCACCTTTACTTAGAACCTACAATATAAAAGCCTTTTTTAATTAAGAATTTTTAGCTGATAACAAGATTTGGAATTAACACAAAAGTGTGGCAAAAAAAAAAGAACAAATAAAAATTTAAGGGATTAAATAACGAATTTCCCATTTTTGCTTTCTCGTTCGCTTCCCTCTCTTTTTGGGCTATGGCACGCCAAAGTCGATTCTCTCCCATGGAAACTAAATAAATTCTACCCTTTACATAAAGCAAATGGTGACGTGGATGTATCGTCATAACTTGAGTGTAAAATTCCCTAGAATAGAAGTCAAAAGAATTGTAAGCAGCATCACAATTACATCACTGGTCAATGTCGTCAATTGGAACTTAATCTGAAAACAGAAATCAAATTAACAAACATTAGCCATAATATTACTGAGACCGCTATATAATGCGACTCCTCACCCATCATATAGCAATCATTAGCCATGGAGAAATTTCACAACCTTTTCCCACTTGGACTACTTGTGTTGCTATGCTTTCTTTCAGCTTCCTTAGCCATGTTCCCGACCAATATTACCACTGATCAGTCATCTCTTCTTGCCTTGAGAGCTCACATTGCGGTTGACCCTCTACAAATCTTGGCCAAAAACTGGTCAGTTGGCTCTTCGGTCTGCGATTGGATTGGAGTCTCTTGTGGCTCTCGTCATCATAGAGTGACTGCCCTGAATATTTCAAGCATGGGCCTTACTGGCATCATCCCTCCACAACTAGGAAATCTATCATTTCTTGTTTCTCTTGACATGAGTGCGAACAACTTCCATGGAGAACTACCACATGAGTTTGTCGGATTGCGCCGATTGAAACTCCTTAATTTGAGCGTCAACAATCTCGAAGGAGAGTTCCCCCACTGGATTGGTTCATTTCCTCAACTTCGTCGCCTGTCTCTTAGAAATAATAGTTTCACTGGTCTTATCCCATCTTCCATCTCTAACTTGTCAAAGCTAGAGATCATAAATCTTAATAACAACCATCTACAAGGAAACATTCCCACGGGGATTTTCAATATCTCCTCGCTGCAAATCATTGTCCTTGCAAATAATAGCCTATCCGGAGTTCTTCCAAGTGACATGTGTTACCATCTTCCTGGACTGATTAGACTTTCCCTATCATTTAACAAGTTATATGGTCAATTACCATCAAGTAATTTAGCTCAATGTTCAGAACTTCGGGTGCTGTCTTTGTCTTTCAACGAATTTGGAGGTTCCATACCAAAAGAAATTGGAGCGCTGAAGAAGCTTGAGGAGCTATTCTTGGGTAGCAACTATTTAGAAGGTAAGACCCTTGCTAATTAATTCTTTCACCATGTATGGACAAAGCCAAATAGCACATGTCTTGCACAATTTTTACTCTATCTTTCCAGATTCCAACTCAAACGGCAAAAGATAAAAGAAAAATTTAGATCTGAAGATTGTTTTCTGCCGAATGAATTCTCAAAATGCTGCCTCAAGGAAAGAATTGTTACCAAAGATTTTCAGAATTTTTGGTTCCTTTACAGCTAGGAAAAGACAAGGGATATATGCAGTAGATAAGAATATGGTCCTGATGGACAAGTTAATGGCGAAAACATATTCATATTTTCTTAGGGCTCTACATAATAGCAAAAAAAATTTTGAAAATAAAGTTAATTTTCACATGCATTTACTTTAAAATGTGTTTTTGAATCCAAAACGAGCCAATTTCAATATGTTGAGATGTGCCGGGATGTGGCCAATTTCCCGCTTTTGGCCCATTAATTTTCTCATTCACTTTTCTTCAAAATGTCCATCAAAGATCTCAACTTCTTGATATTTAATCCATTTCATTTTTGTAGGTCAAATTCCAAAAGAGATTGGTAATTCAACTATGATTAAAATACAAAGTTTTGGATTGAACAACTTAACAGGTATGACAATTTTCTCAATGGCAGAAATTAGAGACTTATATGGTTTAATATATGTGGTCAATATTATTCTGGCAGGTATAATACCATGAGAGATTGGTAACTGGTACTTTCTCCAACAACTCGACATGGAATTCAATAGCTTTACTGGTTCCATACCAATAGAGATCTTCAATCTCTCAAAGTTGAGTACTATGTCAGTTCAACAAAATCAACTTTCAGGCAATCTTCCATCCACATTCGGTTATAGGCTTCCCAATTTAGAATACCTTTATCTCGAGAGTAATCACCTTTCTGGAGCATTACCTAGTTCAATCTCAAATTCTTGTAATCTCCGTGTCATAGAAATTGCTGTTAACCAATTCACGGGTCCAATTCCTACTTCCCTGGGGGACCTAAGTCACCTAGAACGTTTGAATCTACTTGGCAACAAATTAACGGGTGACTCCACATCTCCAGAGTTGAGCTTCATCACTTCATTGACAAAATGCCAATATTTGTCAATATTGGACTTGGGTGACAATCCATTGCATGGGATCATTCCGGACTCACACAGTAATCTTTCAACTTCCCTTGAAAAACTAACTGCACCGAATTGTAAAATAAAAGGCAGCATTCCTGATGGAATTGGAAACTTGAGAAGTTTGATCCTATTAGATCTATCAAACAATGACTTAACTGGGTCATTGCCAGCTACAATAAAAGATTTGCAAAAGCTTCAATACATGGATCTCAGTATGAACAAACTAATTAGCAGAGTCCCCCTGCATTTGCTCTGTGCTCTCCACAGATTGGATACAATGAACCTTGGGCAAAATCAATTTATGGCCTCAATTCCAAAGTGCCTTCGGAAATCTTACATCCCTTAGGCATCTCAAGCTAAGTCACAACAGACTATATTCTGCTCCACCTGAGGAAATATGGAACCAAAAAGATCTCTTGGAGCTTGACCTCTCATCAAATCTACTGAGTAGATCTTTGCCGTATGCTATTACGAATATGAAAATGGCAAATTGGGTTGATTTGTCAGCCAATCAGTTCTCAGGTGGCATTCCTGACTCAATTGGAGATATGCAGAACCTGCAAGATCTTTCTTTAGCACACAACAGATTGCAAGGATCAATCCCAGAATTGATTGGCAAGATGTTAAGCTTGGAGTCATTGGATCTGTTGAGCCGCAATCCTTGACTGTGGCAGAATTGTTTTCATCCCACATCGGAGGAAAGCTAAGGATGCTTTCCATTTTGTGCCTATAAATATAGGTCTCATATGTTGAAGTTAATTGCACCACTCAAAGAGAGTTATATGGGCTATTAGTTTCTTGAGTCATCTAGCCCATTTAGTCAAATATTTTAGGCTCTCTTATTTTGAGTTTAGGAATATTTTCTAAACTCTTTTGTAAGTGCCTATTGGCCTAGGAACCACTTTCCTACGGCTTTTGTATTTCTTCTTCATAGTAGAAATATTGCTCCTCCCTCGCCCGTGGACGTAGGTCAATTTGACCGAACCACGTAAATCTTCTGTGTCTTTTATTTGCTTTGTTATCCGTCTTTATATGGTCGGTTTTACCGCCTAATTATTATATGGCTGGTATCTACCGCCTATCTATTATATGGTCGGTTATACCGCCTACTTTGTGCTAACTTGAGTTTGTCTATTTCCTGGCCCGGTCCTAACAAACTGGTATCAGAGCTGGTTGTTATATTTTGCAAGACAGGTTCATCTGGTGGGGCCCGTTCATCTGGTGGGGTCCGTCCATCCTGTGGGGCCCACTCATCCTGTGGGGTCCGTTCATCCGTGGGGTCCGCTCACCTTGTGGGGTCCGTTCATCCCGTGGGGCCCGCTTATCTCGTGGGGTCCGCTCACCCTGTGGGGCCCGCTCACGAGACTTGCATATTTGTTTGGCCAGTTTTTTGAGACAAACTTCACGTTACAGATTTTGTGGCAACAATGACGATAACAAAGACGGTTGTCGAGAAATTCGACAGGAATGTCAACTTCGGAATGTGGCAGCTCAAGATGGAGGCCATTCTTGTTCAAGACGGAGTTGACTTGGCAATTCAAGGAATTGAGAAAAAGCCAGAAGATGTGAAGGATGCGGATTTCGCCGATATGGATAAGAAGGCCAGATCCAGCATAATCTAAATCTCTCCGATGAGGTATTGCGTGAGGTAGCAACGGAGACTTCGGCCAAGGCTATGTGGGATAAATTGAAAGCCTTGTATATGAAGAAGACAGTCGAGAATCGGCTATATTTGAAGCAGAGTTTGTACATGCTTCGGATGTCTGAAGGTACATCTATACTCTCCCATCTTGATAAATTTGATTCCATTATTATGGATTTGGAGAATATAGATTCGAAAATTGATGATGAAGATCAGGCCCTATTACTTTTGTGTTCCCTTCCCCAATCTTTTAAGCATTTCCGCGATACTATGATTTATGGAAAGGAAACAATTTCGTATCGGGAAATTAAATCTGCATTAAAATCTAAAGAGCAGATAGATAGGGACATTACTGGGGAAACTAGTGGGAGTCAAGCCGATGGCTTGTTTGTTCGGGGTAGATCTGAAAAGAGAAACACAGAAAATAGAAGTAGATCCAAGTCCAGACATAAAAATGTGGTGTGCAATTATTGTAAAAAGAAGGGCCATGTTATCTCTGATTGCTTTAAATTGAAAAATAAAGAAAAGCAAAAAGGGAAATTTGTTGAGAAAAATACTGAATCCGCTGAAGCTAGTATAGCAGCTGATGAGAATGATGGAACTATTTTCTGTGCAACGGAAAATAATTTTAGGTCTAACAATGAGTGGATTTTAGATTCGGGTTGTTCGTATCATATGTGTCCTAATAGGGACTGGTTTTCAACATATGAATCAACTGACGGTGGAGTTGTCTTAATGGGCAACAACGCTGTTTGTAAAGTTGTTGGCAAAGGCACAATCCGGATTAAAATGTACGATGGTATTGTGAGGACGCTCACAAATGTTAGACATGTTCCAGATTTGAAGAAGAATCTCATCTCTTTGGGCACTCTTGAGTCTATTGGGTGCAGGTATTCAGGCGGAGATGGAGTTCTCAAAATCACTCGAGGAGCTCTTGTTGTTATGAAGGCACACAGATCTGGTACTTTATATATTTTGCAGGGATCTACTGTTACAGGTGCTGCTGCTGTTTCAACATCATCTTTGTCAGATACAGACATCACCAAATTATGGCATATGCGTTTGGGGCACATGAGCGAAAAAGGCTTGGGCATACTGAGCAAAAGAGGACTTCTCTGTGGACAAAGTACCGGGCCATTGGAATTCTGTGAACATTGTATTTTTGGAAAGCAGAAAAGAGTCAGCTTCAGTTCACCTGCAATTCACAAGACAAAAGGTACTCTTGATTACATTCATTCAGATCTATGGGGTCCTTCTCGTGCTCCTTCTAAAGGTGGTGCCAGGTACATGTTGACTTTCATTGATGATTATTCAAGGAAAGTTTGGGTCTATTTTCTTAAGCATAAAAATGATGTTTTCCTAACTTTCAAACAATGGAAAGTTTTGATTGAGAAACAAACAGGAAAACATGTTAAGCGGTTGAGAACAGATAATGGCATGGAATTTTGTGGAGGTGAATTTGATAATTTTTGCAAAAATGAAGGAATTGTTCGGCATCACACCGTCAGGATGACGCCTCAACAAAATGGTGTGGCCGAAAGTATGAACAGAACGCTTTTGGAGAGAGCAAGATGTATGATCTCCAATGCAGGGTTGACAAATGACTTTTGGGCAGAGGCGATCAATATGGCCTGTTATATTGTCAACCGTTCTCCTTCTGCATCTCTTGATTTCAAAACTCCTGAGGAAGTTTGGTCAGGTACTCCTGCTGATTACTCCAATTTAAAAGTTTTTGGGTGTCCAGCATACATGCACGTGAATGATGGAAAATTGGAGCCTAGGGCTAAAAAATGTATTTTTCTTGGGTATGCTTCTGGGGTGAAAGGATACAGATTATGGTGTCCTGATCCCAAATCCCCAAAATTTGTGATCAGTAGAGATGTTATTTTTGATGAATTATCTATGTTATCTTCTAAGAAGGAGTCTTCTAGTCCTTGTACTACTGATAGTACACAGAAGCAGGTGGAGCTTGATATTGGCAGTTCTGGTCCTTCTCAGACCAAATCTTCTATTCAACAAATGCCAGTAGATGTACCTGAATCTACTGTTGAAGATAGTTCAGAAGAAGAAGAGTATTCCATAGCCAGAGATAGAGCAAGGAGAGACATTCGACCACCACAAAGATATGCAAATTTAGTTGCATATGCTTTATCTGTTGCAGAAGAAACTGATGCAGTTGGTGAGCCTTCTACCTATTCAGAAGCAGTTTCTTGTGATGATTCTGCAAAGTGGTTGATTGCGATGAATGAAGAAATTGAATCTCTTCATCGTAATGAAACTTGGGTTCTTGTAAAATCGCCGTCAGCTAAGAAAATTGTTGGTTGCAAGTGGGTCTTCAAGAAGAAAGAAGGTATTCCAGGGGTTGAAAATGCAAGGTATAAAGCACGATTGGTTGCAAAGGGCTATAGTCAGGTACAAGGTGTTAATTTTAATGATGTGTTTTCACCTGTTGTTAAACATAGCTCTATTCGTGTTTTGCTTGCTTTAGTTGCCATGTATAATTTGGAGTTAGAACAACTCGACGTGAAGACAGCTTTCTTGCATGGCGAACTTGAAGAACAAATTTATATGAGGCAACCCCAGGGTTTTGAAATTGAAGGTAAGGAAGACCATGTTTGCTTATTGAAGAAATCCTTATATGGATTGAAACAGTCTCCAAGACAATGGTATAAAAGGTTTGATTCCTTTATGTTGGGTCATGGTTATTTGAGGAGCATGTATGATAGTTGTGTTTACTTCCGGAAGTTAAATGATGGTTCTTTCATTTATTTGCTGCTTTATGTTGATGACATGCTCATTGCTGCCAAGAATTTGTCAGAAATTCACACATTGAAACTGCAGTTAAATAGTGAATTTGAAATGAAAGATTTGGAAGCAGCTAAGAAAATTCTTGGCATGGATATCAAGAGAGATCGAGGAGTAGGGAAGTTGTTCTTGACCCAGAAAAATTACCTTGAGAAAGTTTTGGAGCGTTTTGGCATGAAAGATGCTAAACCAGTATCTACTCCTCTTGCTAGCCATTTTCGGCTATCTGCTGCTCAATCACCAAAATCAGATGAAGAGGAAGATTATATGGCAAGGATTCCTTATTCCAGTGCAGTCGGCAGTATTATGTATGCAATGGTTTGTACTCGTCCAGATATCTCACAGGCAGTCAGTGTTGTTAGCAGATATATGTCCTGCCCTGGTAAATCACATTGGCAAGCTGTGAAGTGGATTCTCAGATACTTGCGAGGTACTTCAAATGCATGTTTGAAGTTTGGAATAAATAATAACACTTTGGTTGGTTTTGTAGACTCAGACTACGCTGGGGATCTTGACAGGAGAAGATCACTTTCAGGTTATGTATTTTGCATTGGCGGTTGTGCTGTTAGTTGGAAAGCTACTCTACAACCTGTCGTAGCTTTGTCTACTACAGAAGCAGAATATATGGCTATAACCGAGGCAGTCAAAGAAGCCTTGTGGTTGAAGAGTTTATTTAGCGAGTTAAGTCTACATCAAGGTGTTACTGATATTCACTGTGATAGTCAAAGTGCCATACACTTGACTAAAGATCAGATGTATCATGAGAGGACGAAACATATTGATGTGAAGTATCACTTCATTCGGGATATCATTGCTGAGGGAAAAGTCCTTATTCAGAAAATCAATACTAAGGACAATCCAGCCGATATGTTTACGAAGCCTCTTCCAGTTTACAAATTCAAGCAGTGCTTGGATTTGGTTGGTGTTCATTGTTTGTGATTTAAGCCCATTGGGGCTTATGTGGAGAAGGTGGAGCGGTTTTACTATTGTCGATGGTGGAACTCAAAATTATGCCAAGGTGGAGATTTGTTGAGCCGCAATCCTTGACTGTGGCAGAATTGTTTTCATCCCACATCGGAGGAAAGCTAAGGATGCTTTCCATTTTGTGCCTATAAATATAGGTCTCATATGTTGAAGTTAATTGCACCACTCAAAGAGAGTTATATGGGCTATTAGCTTCTTGAGTCATCTAGCCCATTTAGTCAAATATTTTAGGCTCTCTTATTTTGAGTTTAGGAATATTTTCTAAACTCTTTTGTAAGTGCCTATTGGCCTAGGAACCACTTTCCTACGGCTTTTGTATTTCTTCTTCATAGTAGAAATATTACTCCTCCCTCTCCCGTGGACGTAGGTCAATTTGACCGAACCACGTAAATCTTCTGTGTCTTTTATTTGCTTTGTTATCCGTCTTTATATGGTCGGTTTTACCGCCTAATTATTTTATGGCTGGTGTCTACCGCCTAAACATTATATGGTCGGTTATACCGCCTACTTTGTTCTAACTTGAGTTTGTCTATTTCCTGGGCCAGCCCTAACAGGATCTATCACATAACTTTCTCTCGGGATCAATTCCAATGTCAATGGAGAACCTTCAGTATCTTAGACATTTCAATGTCTCTTTTAACAATTTAACTGGTGAAGTTCCTTCCAGAGGGCCTTTTATCAACTTCACTGCCGAATCCTTCACTTCAAATCAAGCCCTCTGTGGAGCTCAAAGGTTTCATATGCCCCCATGTCCAAATAATTCAGCTCACAAATTGAGAACAAAAAAGCTGCATCGAACCATTTTTATTGCACTGGGGGTGATAATAGCAGCGGGAGTCTTGTCCTTTGGATTTGTTTACCTGAGATATCGAAAGAAAGATGAATTTTCCAGCGGAGCAGATTTATCCTTAGTTGCAATGCCAGAAAGAATTTCATATTTTGAACTTCTACAAGCAACTAACGGGTACAATGAAAGCAATTTGCTGGGGGCTGGAAGCTTTGGATCTGTTTATAGAGGTACTCTTGATGATGGAAGGGCTGTGGCTGTTAAAGTGTTCAATTTACAAGTCGATGGAGCGTTCAAGAGTTTTGATGTAGAATGTGAGGTGTTGCGCAATCTTCGCCATCGAAACCTCACAAGAGTTATTAGTAGCTGCTCTGCCCCTGACTTTAAGGCATTAGTGCTTGAGTTCATGCCTAATGGGAGTCTTGAGAAGTGGTTGTATTCGCACAACTATTTTCCCGATCTGATGCAGAGATTGGACATATTGATTGATGTGGCATGTGCATTGCAATATCTCCACTGTGAGTATTCAACTCCAGTAATTCACTGTGATCTGAAGCCAAGCAATGTGCTGCTGGATCAAGACATGGTTGCCCATCTAAGTGATTTTGGCCTTACAAAGTTGTTGGGCGAGGAGAATAGCATCACATACACCGAAACACTAGCCACACTTGGCTATCTCGCACCAGGTGAAGAATTTTCTCGTACAACTAAAGCACTATTTCCTCACTTGTTTGCTGTTGCAAATTCCAAACTAAAAAAATACAATCAATTTAAGAACATATGATGAATTTATACGTGTTTTGCAGAGTATGGGTTGGAAGGATTGGTATCAGCAAAATGCGACATCTACAGTTTTGGAATTATGATGATGGAAGTCTTCACGAGAACAAATCCCAATAGTGAAATGTTTGGTGAAAAATTGAGCCTGAAGAGCTGGGTTGCTAATTCATTACCTGATGGATTAGCTAATGTCATCGATGCAAATTTGCTGAAGGAAAGTGATGAATGCTTTGTTGAAAAGCTAAGCTGTATAGCCTTAATCATGAAAGTGGCTCTGGACTGCACGATGGAATCTCCAAGAGAGAGAAGCAACATACAAGATGTTCTTGTTGCGCTGAAAAAGATCAGGCTTCAGTACACGAGTCCCCTCTGTTCAGGCACATAATGGTGCATGTATTTTCTCTAAGCAAGATTGCAACCTTCTTGATTGTCTCAGTTATAAATTTGCAAGGCGGAGAAAAATCTCAACAAGATTAGGCCAAGCAAGAATAGCATTTAACCAGTAGACTAGGCAATTATGCCCTATATAATAATAGATCTGTTTAACTGGTGCTTATGGGCACTCGTTAAGATGTATTTCGGGTATTATATTTAAAAAAATATAAGATTAATTAAAAAAACGTATAAATGCAAGGAGATTAATTAGAGAAAGTGTATAAATATAAGAGAAAGTAGTAATTATTAGTGTGTGTATATACATAGTAAGTTGGATGAAATGTAAGTGTCTTACCTAGTGCCCATAGGACATCCGTTTAAAAAAATCCTAAATAATTGTTTTCTTGTTTCTTTTCTTTGCACCCGATTGATCGCCCTTAATTTGTAATAATAAAGTTATCTCACAATATTCACCAATCCCATTATGGGTACCTAAGGACTTGTAATTCTTTTCATAGTGAGTCATTACTGAATCCATGTCATGCATAATAAAACTACTTTTGAGCCATAGATGGAAAAAGAAATGATAAATAGTGTGTCAAAAAAGTTGCAATTAGTAGGTAAAGGGATAGGTTGCAATTAGGGCCATTCCTTTTTCCAAATTTTGAAACATTTAAATGCACAAGTTTGGATAAAAAATATAACTCATTTTCATGTCTGGCTCAAAAGGGTAAACTAAGGTTGCAAACGAATCGAGTCACTCGTGATCGGAGTCCAAGCTTGACTCGAGCTCGATCAACATCGAGGTCAAACTGATCAAGTTGAATTTAAACTTAAACTCAAGTTCAAAAATATTAAACTCGTTAACTCGCGAGCAGTTCGAACTCGATTATATATTTTTTTATTTTTTATTTTAATAATAAAATTACATATATATCCCTAATATTTTATTATTTGTTAAAAAATATATTATTTTATTTATTTTTTAAAAAAAATGAAATAATTATTTTTTATTTTTTTAAACTCGAGCTCAAGCTTTATATTTTGAGATCATCGAGATTGAGTTCGAGTTCGAATTTCATAAACTTAGGTTGAAGCTCGACTCAATTGAATCAAAACTCGATTCGACTCGATTCATTTACACCCTTAGAATAAACTATGAATATGTTAATATCACATACCTACATTTCCCACGACCTTTTAGGCTTTGTTTGGGACTACAGTACTTTTGGTAAAAAATATTTTTAGGTGCTAAAAGTACTTTGAAAGTGTTTGAAAAATATCATCTGATAAAATTAGGAGTAGAGCTTTTGGTGTTCAAAACACTTTTAGTAACAGCTCAAATTTGGTGCTTTTAGAGTAAATTTTGTGATTTAAAGAATAAAACATCAAATTTAATCATCTTATCCTATCTTATGAACCAAATAAAGAGATAAACACTTTTAAAAATTTTCAAATTACACATTATCCAATACAATAAAAATTTATTCAATTATATTTTCAAACAATATATTTAAAAGCACTTAAGCAATTGATAAGTACTTTTATTAAAAGCTCCACTAAGAAAGTACTTTTTAATAAACTACCGCAACCCCAAACGGGCCCTTAATATCACTTATTGTGATAGGGGTTTACATTATTATAGCACTCAAAACATAAGAGGTGCTACGAAAAATTGTCAGAAACCTAAAGGGAGGTTTATAAAATTATCCCAACTACAAATTTTGCAACCAGGATTAGGCACTATAACAGAAGTTGAAAATGTGCCAGATACAATATCATAGATTATATTACCACTTAATTAAGAGAATCTTCTTTAGAAGAAAAAAATACAAACAGAGCAATTAGCCTCTTTCAGCATCTTGGATGACTTTATGATGTTTCCTAAACCACAAAACGGCCCTCCACAATCACCGATATGGTGACACACCAAGCAGTGAGTCTAGGCCAGACAACTGACATTGAAGAAAACTGTAAACTGACACAGTCGTCATTGCAGCAATTCGAACCACAACACCTCTTCCCTGCAGAAAACAGGGAGGAGTTGGCATGTCTTCAGATGAAGAATGTAACACGTATATTTAGTTAAACCAAATTTGATGCATGAAACAATTTGTACAAAAGCTAAATTTGCCTGACTTGATGATGACGACGCATATATGGAATTTTCACTACACCAACATCAGAATAGAAATTTCAGAAGCATCTTACAGAAAAATGTTACTTCAGTTTAAAAAATCTTTCTTTTACAATAAGTGCCCTACATTCAAGGACGTCTTAAAGGTGCACGTTCTCTGTGAGATTTTTAGTTTTCCCAACTCTCCTAGCTTCTACATAGTTGTCTTTTTTTTTTTTTTTTGCACAAAAGCGGCAGCATTTCATTGATTAAAAATAGTCAAACATACAACTTATAGCAGCTGCTCTTCAATATCAGTCTTCCAAACTAACATGGTTGTTCTCTCTTTTAGTAAAGGAGAAACAACACTTATCAAAAGCTAAACTTAGTTGTTTAATACTATCTTTTATGATGCTGCAAATTTGAGCATCCTCCGCAGTTTCCTCGCCAAGTTTGTCAACCACCACTTTGCAATCTGTCTCAAATTCCACATTTCTCCAGCCTTCAATCCTTGCTCGAACCATTGCTGCTCTCAGTGCTAATGCTTCCTCCACTTTTGCTTTTCTGCATACTTTTGAGGGGCATGCCCATAACCCGATCAGTTTGCCTTTCTTATCTCTTGCAATGATATATCCTCCAACCTGCTTTGTTCTGGTTGGGTAATTATTTTGTATTGGTGATGTATCTGATAGGCTTAGCTGGAACCGGGCCTTTCGGTCCAAGAAATTAAGGGGTTTGAATTTCCTATGTGCTGGGCTGGGTTTCGGTTTCAAAATGGGCTCATTGTGATCATGCATCGAGTTGGGACAACACTTTAAGGGCTACAACTGTTATAATTACATGTAAGACCATATCTACAACCATAAGGTAATCAATATATATCACTATTGTATTACATGCTACTTATTGTTTAAAAAGTATTATTGTCTAAGATGTTTGTGATACTAATTATAATTTCGTTACTTAAAATTTGATTTTGCAATTAACATATTATATCTTTGGTGAAGTATCACAGTCAGAAGTAAGAAAGGTAAAACATTTTAACTCTGAGCCTTAACCATTTCAAGTCGAAAAGATCAATTGCGCAAAATCATAGAAAAAATTGACTGTCATTTTTCTCTTAGCATTCTGTTGCCTTGTTTACTCGCAGCTAAGTCCTTCCATTTCCAATTTTGCATTAAAAAACAGTAGCAATAACCAATCTGTGCTTCTTGCCTTGAGAGACCCTCCACAAATCATGGCCAAAAACTAACTAGTTTGTTGATTCTTTTGTTTGGGCATTACTCGGAGTCAGATGTAAACATGACTCTTACCAACAGTTTACAAACACGGGCGTGCAAGAGTAAAAATTGGTAAAAACAATGTGATGTGAAATTTGCTTCTTACTATCGTATAGCAATAATAAAAATAAAAAAAATACTTTTACTTTGTGACTGATTGCAAAAGAAAAGGTGTCATGTTTGCAGTAACTTAGCCTCTGAATGTATTATGGGATAATTTCAGAAACCTCCCTTAAGGTTTCTAACTATTTCACTAGTCTCGCTTCAGATTTTAAAAATTCCACTAACCTCCCTTGAGATTTATTATCTTGTAACATTTGGGTCTAACCAACAATTAAAAAGTGATATTAGGAGAGAGAAGATAATATGATTCCACCATTACTCCTCATCTGCTAAATTGTTTAATTAATCTAATACCAATCCAAACATTAAATAAAATACTAGAATTTGCTGTTTATCATCATCAGGGATTAAATCACATATGCCATCAAAAATAGTATATCATTCTATATATTTCACTTAGTATAAGATTCAAAATTACTCTTTTCAGTTAGAAACTCATTGTCAAACATAATTAACAATAAATAATCAAAAAAAATCTGTAACCAAAATACTATAAAGAGCAAACTTTAATACCATAAAAATCTTGGCAACTAACCTTAATGTGGTGACAAGAATATTTATGATATTAAAGTTTGTTCTCTATAATATTTTGGTTGCAAATTTTTTGACTATTTCTTGTTGATCATGTTTGATAATGGATATGTAACTGAAAAGGGTAATTTGAATCTTGTATTAAGTGAAAAAAATAAAATGATATATACTTTTTGATGTTATACGTGATTTAATCCCTAATGATAAACAATAAATTTTAGTGTTTTTCTTTAATGCATGGGTTATCCAATTTATTAAATAATGTAGTAGATGAGGGACAATGATGAAATCATATTATTTTGTTTCTCCTAATATAACTTTTTAATTATTGATTGGGTCTAAATGTTATAAGGTAATTAACCTCAAGTGTTGTTAGTGTAATTTTCGAAACTTGAAGAGAAACCAGTAAAATAGTTAGAAACCTCATAGGAGGTTTCTGAAATTATCCCATGTATTATTTGTAGAGACAGAGCCTTGGTTAAGTGTTAAGCTGATCAATTTCCTCAACCAAACAAATAATAATAATAATAATAAAAGTGTTCAGCTGATTAATGATACATATGCATGCCTCCCAATAACAAGTTTGCAAGGCTACTCTATTGGATTAAGGGTACGCTCATCATTTTGCTTATGAGCCCATAATTGCCAACTATTTGGGGAACTGCCACATTCATTTAATTGTAGTTATTTTGCCTTAACATTGACTTGAGCGTGGGAGTGGTTGAGGTCATAAACCCTGAAAAGTCATTTCAGTACTCAATGTCCACAACTTCCCCCAACAATGAAAGCTAAGTCTTGACAGAATTATTATGGCGCCAATTTTCCATGGCACGCTAAGTCAAATGCTTTGACAAGGCATTATAAGAAAAATCAAATGCTTTGACAAACAAGTAGTGGAATTATGGTAATAAAACTAAACATTCAACGACAACGAGAGGGACGGAAGGTGACTAAAAGCTAATCAATTATCATACCGATTTACTAATTTACTCAAGAGGCAGCAAGGGCGAAAATGACAAATCAATTTCCTAATTTTCTTTCTAAGAAACTATGAAAGCATCGTTCCAAATCAACATTATACCGAAAATTCAATTTTTGCATCAACTTCCAAATCATTTTGTTAGAAAAATAAATTCTTGGCTAGTATAATGGTAAACAGGTAAGACTACAGATAATTATACTTTTGTACTCAGCATTACTGTTAATGTTCTGTTTGAATAGTTTCAGCGAAACAATCTGTTTGGATTGTAAGTTATTTGGAATTATTTGGAATTTTTTTACTGTAGCACTTTTTGTGATGTGATGTATGTGAGATAAAAAGGTATTGGGAAGATAAAAAGGTGTATTGAAAATTGTAAACATGATGTAAGCAAATAAAATTGGGGAAATTGGGAGCTGTCCAAACAAACCACTGCAAAAAAGATTTCGTGCTAGTTGTAGGTACTGCAGTTGGTGCTTTGATAGAATTTACCACCCAAAAAAGAAATAAGAGCAAAATACTAGGAAACTGCAAATTTTTTCAACTTAATAAACAGTTTATCTAACGAAATGGGCACTTGTTGCTAACCAGCACCCACTATATACCTGTAAGAAATATCCATTCATAGAAGATGTTATTTAGGTAAATTCACTAATTCATTATATGGCTTCTTCTATTAAGATGATTTGCATACATATCTCTCATCTATTAATTGCAAATTGACGTGGATGAGTAGAGGTCCAGTCCCATTGATCGATAATATTGATTGTATTGACTTTTTCTTTCGTGATATCACCAACGTTATTAACCACAAATTCGATTATTCTTCCATTTGTGGGGCTGATGTGCCATTGATTTTCTAGCATTTCCTGCACGATGAGATGAAGTTCTATATCACAAATTTCTATACAAAGTCATCGTTTAGAGTACTCGAGGAACCATCACTTCAGTTTCTTGCAAAATGACCAAGACTTGGTATTTGAAGGTGACAAATAACTATTTTTATTATTATTAGTTACAAGAAAGCCAGCGATACCTTGATTTAGTGGTAAAAACAATTAAAGTGAAGGACCCAAAAAAAAAAGAAGAGGTTTTTGGATTCAAATGTTACTAAATGAAAGTTTAGTCTTAATTTTATGTTATTATTTGTCCTACTATTCGGAATCAGATTGTCAAGCTGCTGAATTATAATGTGTTTGTCTTGATGCAACCATTTAATTAGTTGTAATATTATGAGGAAAAAGAAGAAAAAAAAGAACCCTATAACTAAATGCCTTGGTAAGTATCGGTTAGTTGTGTTGTGTTACTACATATAAAAAAATTTTAAACAAAATTAAAAAAATGTAACCAAATGCTTTCCTAAACATGTTGGCGTAAACAAAATTTTGCCTATGTCTGAGAAGAATAAATTGAAACGAGAAATAAGTACTTTGTTTAGTAGTTATACAGAGACAATTTTTACTGTCCAAAAAAAAAAATAACAACAAAACACTAGGAAATTACAGGTTGTTCCAAATTAATAGAAGACTTTGTTTAAGTAAATTTGCTAATTCATAATTTGAGCTGCTTCTATTTGTACGATTTCAACAAATCTCTCATCTTTTAATTGCCAATGAATGTGGATGAGTAGAAGTCATGTCTATTGATAGGTAGTACTGATGTGATATTACTTGTTTTCTGGCTTCCTGATTTCGTGTACCTCACTAACGTTATTAATCACGAATCCCATTATTCTTGCATGTGTGGGGCTGAACCATCCTTAATTTTCTAGCGTTTCGTGCACGAATGAGTTGAAGATGCATAAGTCACAAATTTTCTGTCCAGAATAGTTGAGGAACAATCAATTTTGTTTCTTGCATAAGACCAAGACTTGGTAAGGTCAACTCGCCAGAGTCCCAGTATGGAATTTTCCCAGTCTTCCCACGCGTTAGAAAATTATCAAATGAAGGACAAAGACTCTGTCCCTTGAAGAGTTTCGACCATAAGTCATGACTACTGCTTGATAGCTCTTCATTTTTATTAGAAATTCTGTACTTTTCAAGATTGCTCAAACTTAGGAATTTAGCTGGAGGCCTTCGACCAAATTTTTTTTAAAATACTGTTTAACGTCCAAATGTGAAAACTCATCATTTTGATTAATCCTTGAACTTTGGCGAATTAGTTTTGATCATGGGTCTTTAGATTCTAACAAGATTCCCACCAAGGTTTCAAGAAAGATGCCTTGATTGGATTGCAATGAATCTGGAATTCCCAGTGCCGTTCCATGAAGTTTTTTAACTGACTAATTTGCGTCAAAGATTTTTTCAAGTTTACTTTTCTTTGTTTGATTAATGAGTGACCAATACACTAATTAACAGCGATCCAGGTGTTAGATTTTTCAGAAAGTGCATAAGATGTGAGATGTCACTTTTTCACAGTGCCGATGATAGAGTTACATGTTGCTCTTTATTGTTGTTTTCCTGGCATCCAAAAAAAAATCATAATTTGAAAGAAGACTTATGAACAACGAGATTGGTTTCTGGAGTCAACACCTATGAAGACTTCACAAAATGTTCTAGTGAGAGATTTTCCCCCAACAAAAGAAACTTGAAAAAAAAAAGTTTTTTTTTTTTCATGAAGGCATAGTACTAAATAATCTGAAAAATGGATCTTTATTGAGTACATTGGCATTTATTGTGTACTATGTGGTTAACTAATTACATTTCATTATTTCCACGAATGGGCATCATTTTTTTTGGGGGGGGGCATCATCTAATTTGCTGTTTTGTGTAGACATAGGTTTGGGTTTGAGTTTAATTTTACCATTTATTATAGTTATTAAACTTTGTTTATTTAAGTGCAGAAAAGAATTGGTTTAGACGCTCCAATAGAATATATATACTCAAAATAGTGCTACGTTAATATTTTAATAAATTTGAAATGCACAGACTTAGAACCTGCAGTACAAGATTTGGAATTAACTCAAAAGTTAAGGGGTTAAATAACGAATTTCCCATTTTTGCTTTCTCCTTCACACATTTGAAGTCCCTTTTATTGGGCTATGGCACTCCAAGTCGATTCTCTCCCATGGAAACTAAATAAATTCTACTCTTTACATAAAGCAAATGGTGACGTGGTTGTATAGTCATAACTTGACTATACAAACGGTTGTCAGTGATAATCGTTCATAACGATGTAATATTTTTTAAACACCCTATATTTTTATGCGAATTACTTATAAAACTTCATAGTAGGCGCATAATTATTATATATGAAACCGATATGAATGGTAACCGAATATGAATAATTATTATATATGAAATCGATATGAATAGTAACAAAATATTATACTTCTGTTGTAAGCATGTACAAGCAGTTAAGATGTAGGTATAACTTACAACTTATTTAAAAAGTGTTATATGGTTCTGGAAGATTGTCAATGCCCTGGGGCTAAGGCATCCTTAATTTTCCAGCGTTTCCTGCACGACTGGGACAAAGCTATACAGCATCACAAATTTTCTGGCCAAAGTCGTAGTACCGTTCACAGTAGTTTCTTGGAGGTGTTTCTCCAGTCTTCCCACTGGCCTTGTCCTTGATTGCCGCAAAAACCACACTTATTTCCTTGTTCAAAGCATCCGCATTAATTTGTAGAATTCATGTTAGGATTGGTATTTGTCATATATATATTATGTGGTTAACTAGTTATATTGCACTACTACCACCAATGAACATTATCAAATGCAGAAAATGTGTTCACCAAAAAATAAATTTTATTTTTTTTTACAGAAAATCACAATCCAAATAAGGCTTAGCATTTTCATTTTGTTGGTTCAAATGATCGTTGAAGAGCATGGAGGTATAAACTTGGATGGTTTAATTTTCGTAATCTACTAGAATGTCAAGATAATTAAAATACTATTGTCAAAAATTAAAATTTGAAAAGAAATTGAAGGATTATATTTAGGAGTAAAAAGGGTAAAGATTCATGAAACGAAAATGCACATGTCCTCATCGGACGGACGGTAAGAACTTGTTAATAGTAGCAATTCAACTGATCTCCCAAGTCCCAAGAGCAGATTCTAGCTCGCTTTCGCTCTTTTAGACGAGGGACCAAACACCAGAGTATAAAATATTTGGTTTAGAGGTTCCAATAAAAATGCTTAATTTGTTTGTAGCCAGAAAAGATTACCTGCAGAAAAATGTGACAGGGTCATAGTTTTATTGAACCTCAAAAAAATAATAATATATGGCAAGTTCGATAGGATTTTCATTTTTTAAGGAATATAATAGTGCTTTAGACATGGCAGAGTAATGACACATATTTGGCTATAGAACAGAGTATTTTACAGGTTTGATCAATATGCTAAAACACAAAATTGGCAAGTGATTATATGTAACAATGGTAAAAAATTGCGCTAAAGACAAACCAATCTCCTAAGAGAATTACATTTTCCTTTTTAAAAATTGCTCAACAATACTATACCAAAGACTTCAATTTTTGAATTAATGTTTGCCTAGCTGAACTTTTTAGATTATTATACTGAATTGTACTCAGTATATTGATATGTGTGAAGCAAAAGTACTTTTACTGTTAATTACAAGTCAACAATATCTTGGTTTAATGGTAAAAACAATCAAAATGAAGGACCCAGAAAAAAAAGGAAAAAAAAGGTTTGGGATTCAAATGTTACTAAATGAAAGTTTAGTCTTAATTTCATTCTATTAATTGTCTCACCATTTGGGATCAGTTTGTCAAGCTGCTGAGTTACAATATAATATGTTTGTCTTGATGCAACATTTGATTAGTTGAAATATTATAAGGAAAAAGAAAAAAGAACTGTACTACTAAATGCTTTTGGTAAGTATCGGATAGTTGTGTTGTTTTACTACATATACAAAAATTTTAAACAAAATTAAAAAAAAAGTAGTGTAACTGAATTCTTTCCTAAACGTGCTGGCATAAACAAACTTTTGCCTCTGTTTGAGAAGAATAAATTGAAAAAAAAAAGTAAGTACTTTGTTTAGTGGTTATACAGAGACAATTTTTAGTGTCCCAAAAAGAAAATAACAACAAAACACTGGGAAATTGCAGGTTGTTCCAAATTAATAGAAGATTTTATTTAAGTAAATTCGCTAATTCATAATTTGAACTGCTTCTATTTGTATAATTTACACACATTTCTCATCTTTTGACTGCAAATTAATGTGGACGAGTAGAAGTCATGTCTATTGATAGGTAGTACTGATGTGATGGTACTTGCTTTCTGGTTTCCTGATTTCGTGAACCTCACCAACGTCATTAACCACGAATCCCATTATTCTTGCATACTTAAATTTCTAGCGTTTCTTACACGATTGAGTTGAAAATATATAAATCACAAATTTTCTGCCCAAAGTCATCGTTTAAAATAGTTGAGGAACGATCAATTTTGTTCCTTGCATAAGACCAAGACTTAGTAAGGTCAACTCACCAGAGTCCAGTATGGAATTTTCCCAGCCTTCCCGCTCACTGTAACATTGTCAAATGAAGGACAAAGACTCTGCCCCGTTTGGAAAGTGAGTTTTTTGGGTGTTTATCTAAAATTTTACTGTAGATTACTGTATAAGTTGTAAGAAAAATTTTTAGGTTGAAAAATTTTGATCTTTCTTTTTCTTTCTTTCTTTTTTCTTTTCTTTTTTCTTTTCTTCTCTCTCTTTCTTCTTCTCCCTTCCCCTTCCCCCGGCACCTCTGCCCCTTCCTCCCTCTCTTTTCTCTCCTCCGGCATCTCTCCCTTCCCTCTCCCCGGCACCTCTGCCCTCTCCTCCCTCTCCCTCTCTGCCCCTCTTTTCTCTCCCCCTCTCTCCCTCTCCTCCCCCTCCCTGGCAGCCTCCGACGCCAGAGAACTTGCATTCTGCAGCCATGGATTTTTTGTTTCATTTTTTCTCCCCACTCCCCTCCCCCTTTCTCGCCACCCTCCTCCTCCCCCAACCAGCAACCTTGGTCGCCCAGCAGCCATAGGAAATTTTTTTTTTCTTTCTCTTCCCCTCTTCTCCCTCTCCCTCTCCTCTCCCCTCCCCCTCGCCCTCCGACGCCAGAGTTGTTGCAGGGTTGAATATTTTTTTTTAGCTTTGTCTCTCCCCGTCTCCTCCCCTCCCCTAGCTACGATCTGGTTGCGCGACCAGATCGCAACCCCCCTCCCCCTCCCCCTTTGCGATCTGGTCGCACGACCAGATCGCAGCTAGAGGGAGGGGGAAGGTGGCAGGGGAGGCAAAGGGGAGGGCAAAGGGAGAAAGGAAAAAAAAAAAGAAAAAGAGGTTTTGGAAACCAACAGATCGGTCAAAGGGAGAGGGGAGGGAGAGAAAAAAAAAAGAGGATGACCGGCACTGGCAGTCGGAATAGTGACCAGCGCTGGAAGCGGTGGTGGAGGTGGTGGCCGGCGATGGAGGACGTGGTGGGTTGGGTGGGGGAGGAAAAAGAAAAAAAGTTGAAGGGAAAGTTTTTTGTGTATTATTTTGAAGTGTGTAGGTGAAAAACTTTGATAAATTTTTTTGGGTTCCTGTAGCAAAAGTTGTTAAAAAACTAATATTATACAAACTTGCTAAAAACTTGAGGTTCCAAACACAAGTCACGACTATTATTTGATGGTTCTCCATTTTTTGTTAGAAATTCTGTACTTTCGAAGATTGCTCAACTTAGAATTTACGTGGAGGCCTTCGAACTATTTTTTTTTAATCCTGTTTAATGTCCAAATTTGAAAACTCATCATACTAATAAGATTCCCACCAAGGTTCAAGAAAGATGCCTTGATATTGGATTGCAATGAATCTGCAATCCCCAGTGCCGTTCCATGAAGTTTGTTAACTAACTAATTTGCGTCAAGGATTTTTTCAAGTTTACTTTTCTTTGTTTCTTAAGGTACTAACTAATTCTTTATTTAATGACTCTTGAACTATAAAAGCAACTTTCACTGTTGTTTTTGAAAAATAACATGATTGCTTATTCAGGAAAATTCTCTACATAGAAGCAACATCTATAAATACATAGTTAATACATAGAAGTCTTCCCATGCGCTGGAACATTAAAGAATGAAGACCTTGTCCTTGAAGAGACCCAGTCTTAAGTACTACTTGGTAGAGTGGGGACACATATTTGGCTATAGAATTGAGTATTTTACAGGTTTGATCAAAATGCTAAACCACAAAATTGGCAAGTGATTACATGTAACAATGGCAAAAAATTATGCTAAAGACAAACCAATCTCCTAAGAGAATTACATTTTCTTATTTGAAAATTGCTCAACAACACTGTACCTGTTTTTGCATCTACTTTATTATCATTTTCTTTTTTCTGATAGTCATCATAAATAGTAATGTTTGCCTAGCATAACTTTTTACATTATTGTACTTTTGTACTCAGCATATTGACATGTGTGAAGCAAAAGGACTACTTTTACTGTTCTACAAGTAAGTCAAGGATACCTTGATTAATGGTTAAAAGGAAACCAAGGACCAAAATGGCTCTTGGCCCCATCATAGCCTGTAAGATTTGGTGAAGTGAAAAATCAAGGTTCAAATCTTGTTTTTCATCATTTGCACCCGTTTGGATTGATGGTGATTTAGTTCCTTTCGATTTTTCTTTGCGCCTACTCAGGCCCCCCTTCCCCTAGTATAGATAAGTATAGATCTATCGTGTGATTCGTGTCGACAAAAAAAATAATGGTTAAAAGAAAAAGTGGTTTTGTATTCAAAAGTTAGTAAATGAAAGTTTAGTCTTAATTTTATGTTATTATTTGTCCCACCATTTGGAATCATTTTGTCAAGCTGCTGAGCTATAATATGTTTGTCTTGATGCAACCATTTGATTAGTTGTAATATTACAAGAAAGAAAAGGAAAAAAAAAACTCTATTACTATGTATCCAAAAAAAATTAACTCTATTGCTAAATGCTTTTGTAAGTATCGGTTAGTTGTGTTGTATTACTACATGTAAAAAAGTGTAAATGAATGCTTTCCTAAACATGTTAGTTTAAACATATGTTTGCCTCTATTTTAGAAGAATAAATTAAAACGAAACATCGTTTTTTTAGTCGGCATATAGAGACAATCTTTACTGCCCAAAAAGAAAAAAAAAAGTAAAATACTGGGAAATTGCAGATTATTCAAAACTAATGGAAGATTTTACTGAAGTAAATTCACTAATTCATAATTTGAACTATTCTATTTGTATAATTTCCTCACACATCTCTGCCTCACCAACATTATTCTTGCATACATGGGGTTGATCTATCCTTAATTTTCCAGCGTTTCGTGCACGATTGAGTTGATTTTCTGCCTAAAGTCATTGATCAGTACAAAGTCATCATTCAAAACAGTTGAGGGGCATTCAACTTGGTCTCTTGCATAATGACCAAGACTTTGAGTTGGTTTAGACGTTTCAATGAAAATCCATACTTGTTCGTCACTGTAAAATATTACTTGAATAAAAATGGTCATTGTACACAAACAAAATTTATATATAAAAAAAAATGTGGTACATTGACTAGATTTTTAAAGTTGAGAGAGTATAATAGTGTCTTGAACGCAGATCGACACAGTAGTAGATGGGGATACAAATTCGTTTTAGAAGTTATTAAGCTACAGATTTGATCAATATGCTAAATCAATATCAAAACCCTATTTAAGTGAGAATTTTCAGATGATAACAAGATTTGGAATTAATACAAAGGTGGGGTAAAAAAAAGAATAAATAAAAATTTAAGGGATTAAATAATGAATTTCCTGTTTTTGCTTTCTCCTTCACACATTTGAAGTCCCTTAGATTAGTCATGCATCACTTCCCTCTCTTTCGGGCTATGGCACATCAACCATAAAATAGACTTTGATTACGATTAGACTTTGACACGAGAAATCAATATTATTATTTAAATGCAGAAGTAAAATATTTAATAAGCTTATGCAATACAACTTGTATATTAAAAACTCAGAGAAAATTTAACAAACGCATATTACTGAGACCAATATATAATGCAATCCCTCTCCCTCCTTCATGTAGCAACATTGGCCATGGAGAAATTTCACCACCTTTCTCCACTTGGACTTGTGTTACTACTATGTTTTCTTTCAGCTTCTTTCGCCATGTTCCCGACCAATAGTACCACTGATCAGTCATCTCTTCTTGCCTTGAGAGCTCACATTTCAGTTGACCCTCTACAAATCTTGGCCAAAAACTGGTCCGTTGGCTCTTCGGTCTGCCATTGGATTGGAGTCTCTTGTGGCTCTCGTCATCGTAGAGTGACTGCCCTGGACATTTCAAACATGGGCCTTACCGGCATCATCCCTCCACAACTGGGAAATCTATCATTTCTTGTTTCTCTTGACATGAGTGCGAACAACTTCCATGGAGAACCACCACATGAGTTTGTCGGATTGCGCCGATTAAAACTCCTTAATTTGAGTGTCAACAATCTCGAAGGAGAGTTACCCTGGTGGATTGGTTCATTTCCTCAACTTCGTCTTTTGAATCTTAGAAACAATAGTTTCACTGGTCTTATCCCTTCTTCCATCTCTAACATGTCAAAGCTAGAGGAGATAAGTCTGTCGTACAACCTTCTGCAAGGAAGCATTCCCACGGGGATCTTCAATATTTCCTCCCTGCAATTGATTCGCCTAACGGGTAATGGCCTATCTGGAACTATTCCAAGTGATATGTGTCACCATCTTCGAGGACTAAGTTTGCTTGCCCTGTCACAGAATAAGCTGAATGGTCAATTACCCTCAAGTTTAGGCCAATGTTCAGAACTTCAGACACTGTCTTTGTCTTTCAACGGCTTCAGAGGATCCATACCGAAAGAAATTGGGGACCTGAAGAAGCTCGAGGTGCTATATTTGGGTATCAACTATTTCGAAGGTAAGATCCTAATTCTTTCAACCATATATGGACAAAGCCAAATTAAATGAATTATAGTTAAAAGGCAAAAAATAGTTGAAAATTTTAGAGCTAAAGATTGTTTCTACCCAGAGAACTTTAAGAATGCTGCAGTAATTAATGAAAAAATTGTTACCAAATATTTTAATAATTTTTTGGTTCCTTTACAGCTACGAAGACAAGGAATATATGGTTCGGAGGGAAAAGTTAAGGGTCCTTGTTTTTCTTTTGGGCAAATTACATTTTACCTCCCTATGGTTTAGTATTTTTTTACATAACCCCCTTATAGATTCAAAAGCCATACATAACCTTCTCATAATTTGGATTAAAGCGTTAAAGTGACAGAAATGATCATTCGTAACGGAGTCACCTAAGATGTCAAAAATACCCTTTTGTAAAGTTGAAAATTATTTATTAACCAAGGGGAGTTATGTGTATATTTTGAAAACTATAAGGAGCTCATATGGTAAAGTATTATACCATAAGGGGGTTATATGATAAAACATAAAAATCATATGGGATTAGTATGTCATGTATTTATGAGAGTAATTTCGACATTTTTAAAAATTACATTACGAATGATTATTTCCATCACTTTTATACTTTAATCTAAACTATGAGGGGGTTATGTATAACTTTTGAAACTATAGGAGGGTTATATAAAAAAAAACACTAAACCACAAGGAGGTAAAGTGTAATTTGCCCTTTTTTAGGGATCTACATAACTACAAAAAAACATTTTGAAGAATAAATTTTAATTTTTGCATGTATTTTCTTAAAAAATGCCTTTTCGATTCTAAAAGAAGACAATTTTAAAATCTTGAGGCCTGTGCTGTTGCCAATTTCTCGCTTTAGGTCCATCATTTCTCTCATTTATTTCTTCAGGACTTCCATAAAAGATGTCAACTTTTGATATTAAATCCATCCACATTTTGTAGGTGAAATTCCAAAAGAAATTAGTAACTCAACCATGATGAAAGTGCTAGATCTCTCAACAAACAACTTAGCAGGTATGACAATTTAATTTACAAAAATTATAGAATATAGAGACTTATATGGTTTAATGTATATGCTCAATATTATTTTGGCAGGTGTAATACCACGAGAGATTGGTAAATTGTACATTCTCCAATTACTCAACTTAGAAGTCAATAACTTAACTGGTTTGATACCATTAGAGATCTTCAACTTGTCAACACTAGTTATCATGTCATTTGTAGAAAATCAACTTTCAGGCAATCTTCCATCCACATTTGGCTATAGACTTCCCAGCTTAGAAAGGCTTTTCCTTGGCATGAATTCCTTCTCTGGAGTATTACCTGACTCAATCTTAAATTCTTCTAAACTTCATAATGTAGATATTTCTTATAACAAGTTCACAGGTCCACTTCCCACTTCCTTGGGGGACCTAAGTCTTTTAAAACGGTTGAATCTAGCGGGGAACAATTTAACAAGTGACTCCTTATCTCTAGAGTTAAACTTCATCACTTCATTGTCAAATTGCAAATTTTTGTCAGTATTAGAATTGAGTGGCAATCCATTGAATGGGATCCTTCCGGACTCGGTTAGTAATCTTTCAACTTCCCTTGAAAGATTATATTTAGCAGATTGTAAAATCAAGGGCAGCATTCCTGATGGAATGGGAAACCTTAGCAGTTTGATCCTATTAGATCTATCAATCAATGAGTTAAGTGGGCCGTTTCCAGCTAGAATAAAAGATTTGCAAAAGCTACAATATATGGATCTTAGTAGGAATAAACTAACTAGCAGAATCCCCCTGAATTTTCTTTGTGCTTTCCACAACTTGGCTACAATAGATCTTGGACAAAATCAAATTATGGGCTCAATTCCAAAGTGCTTGGGAAATCTTATTTCCCTAAGGCACCTTAACCTAAGTTACAATAGACTATATTCTGCTCCACCTGAGGAAATATGGAACCTAAAAGATCTCTTAATGCTTGACCTCTCCTCAAATCTGCTGAGTGGATCTTTGCCATATGCTATTATGAATATGGAGATGGCAAATTGGGTTGATTTGTCGACCAATCAGTTCTCAGGTGTCATTCCTGACTCAATTGGCCATATGCAGAACCTGAAAAATCTTTCTTTAGCACACAACAGATTGCAAGGATCAATCCCAGAGTCGATTGGTAAGATGTTAAGCTTGGAGTCATTGGATCTATCACATAACTTTCTCTCTGGATCAATTCCAATGTCAATGGAGAACCTTCGGTATCTTAAATATATCAATCTCTCTTTTAACAATTTGAGTGGTGAAATTCCATCCAAAGGGCCATTTACAAACTGCACTGCCGAATCCTTCGGTTTAAATCATGCCCTCTGTGGAGCTCAGAGGTTTCACGTGCCCCCATGCCCAAGTATTTCAGCTCACAAATTGAGAACAAAAAAGCTGCATCGAACCATTTTTATTTCACTCGGGGTAATAATAGCAGTGGGAGTCTTGTCTTTTGGATTTGTTTACCTGAGATATCGAAAGAAAGATGAATTTTCCAGTGGAGCAAATTTATCCTTAGTTGCAATGCCAGAAAGAATTTCATATTTTGAACTTCTACAAGCAACTAACGGGTACAATGAAAGCAATTTGCTGGGGACTGGAAGCTTTGGATCTGTTTATAGAGGTACTCTTGATGATGGAAGGGTCGTGGCTGTTAAAGTGTTCAATTTACAAGTCGAAGGAGCATTCAGGAGTTTTGATGTAGAATGTGAGGTGCTACGCAATCTTCGCCATCGAAACCTCACAAGAGTCATCAGTAGTTGCTCTAACCCTGAGTTTAAGGCATTAGTCCTCGAGTTCATGCCTAATGGCAGTCTTGAGAAGTGGCTGTATTCCCACAATTATTTTCTAGATATGATGCAGAGATTGGACATAGTGATTGATGTGGCAGGTGCATTGCAATATCTCCACTGTGAGTATTCAACTCCAGTAATTCACTGTGATCTGAAGCCAAGTAATGTGCTGTTGGATCAAGACATGGTTGGCCATCTAAGTGATTTTGGCCTTACAAAGTTGTTGGGCGAGGAAAACAGCATCACATACACCGAAACACTAGCCACACTTGGCTATCTCGCACCAGGTGAAGAATTTTCTAACACAGCTAAATTACTATTTCCCCAATTGTTTTTGTGTCAAGTTCCAAATTATAAAAATGCAATCAATTTAAGAACATATGATGAAGTCTTGCAGAATATGGGTTGGAAGGATTGGTATCAGCAAAATGCGACATCTACAGTTTTGGAATTATGATAATGGAAGTCTTCACAAGAACAAATCCCAACAGTGAAATGTTTGGTGAAAAATTGAGCCTGAAGAGCTGGGTGGCTAATTCAATACCTGATGGATTAGCTCATGTCATAGATGCTAATTTGCTAAAGGAGAATGATGAATATTTTGGTGAAAAGCTAAGCTGCATAGCCTCAATCATGAAAGTGGCTTTGGACTGCATGATGGAGTCTCCAAGAGAGAGAAGCAGCATAAAATATGTTCTTGTTGCGCTGAAAAAGATCAAGGTTCAGTACATGAGTCCCCTGTGTTCAGGGACTTAATGGTGCATGCATGTTATAAATTTGAAGTGGTGTTGTACTGGTAGGGCGGGGAAAAATCTCAACAACACTATTTTTCCTCTTGACTTCTTTACATATTTTTATTTTATGCGTCAATGTTGCCATTTTATCTTGTTCTTTCACCGGAAACAAAACAGTGGTCATGTGGGAGCTACCAATCAAATGGACAATTTTAGATCATTTGCTTTCAAGTTGATGAGGGCCAATCCTTTTTCCAAATTTTGAGACATTTAAATGGCCAATTTTGGGACAAAAATATAACTCATTTTCGCATCTGGCTCAAAACAGGGAGGAGTTGGCATGTCTTCAGATGAAGAATGTAAGATGTATATTTAATTAAACAAAATTTGATAATGAAACAATTTATACAAAAGCTAAATTTGCCTGACTTGATAATGACGATGCAGAGATGGGATTTTCACTACCTCAACGCCAAAATAGAAATTTCAGAAGCTATGCCAAACATTCTTACAGAAAAATGTTACTTCAGTTTAGTAAAAGAAGCATCTTTTACAATAAGGAGTTCAAGAAAAAGATCAAGCTTCAGTACATAAGTGCCCTCCATTCAAGGACGTCTTAAAGTTGCACGTTCTCTATGAGATTTTTAGTTTTCCCAACTCTCCTAGCTTCTACTTAGTTGTCTGTTTTCTTTTTCTTTTTTTTTTGGATCAAAAGCGGCAGCATTTCATTGATTAAAAATAGTCAAACATACAACTCATAGCAACTGCTCTTCAATATCAGTCTTCCAAACAGTCTCAAATTTCAAGTTATCAGCAAATTTTGCTAATCTACGACTAACATGGTTGTTCTCTCTTTTAGTAAAGGAGAAACAACACTTATCAAAAGCTAAACTCAGTTGTTTAATATCTTTGTGATGGTGGAAATTTGAGCATCCTCCGCAGTTTCCTCGCCAAGTTTGTCAACCACCACTTTGCCATCTGTCTCAAATTCCACATTTCTCCAGCCTTCAATCCTTGGTCGAACCATTGTTGCTCTTACTGCTAAACTGCTAATGCTTCCTCCACTTTTGCTTCTCCGCATACTTTTGAGGGGCATGTCCACGAGCCGATCAGTTTGTTCTGGTTGGGTAAAAATTCTTGTATTGGTACTGTATCTGGCAGGGCTTGGAGAAATCTCAACTAGCTGACGTCAAGCAGAAATGCCATCTGATCAGTCATTATACTTTGTAAGTAGCTACAAGGTTGCAATCCTTTTCATAGTCTTTATTGAATCCATGTACTGCATATCATAACAAAATTAGTCAGGAATTACTTTCTTTCATTTGCACATAAATATCGACCTTCTTGACCTTAACAGTTGCAGGGTAAAATGTTGAAGGAGACTGCTTTTTATTTCAAGTTAAGGACTAATCTTTTCCTTAATTATAGATAAATTATCATCTACAAATAAGAAAAGTTCAAAAAAAAATTATCATCTTTTGCTAATCTATAGTGAAGCCAACAGGGACGTCACATGCCATCTCCTCATGTTGAAATTTTGTTCACTAAAAAAAATCAAACTAGATTGTCAAAATGGTAGGCTTGGCTTGAACCTGGCCTTTAGGTCCAAGAAATTAAGGGGTTTGAATTTCCTATGTGTTGGGATGGGTTTGGGTTTCAAAATAGGCTCATTGTGATCATGCATCGAGTTTGGACAACACTAAAAAGGTGCACGTTCTCTCTATTCAGGGACGTCTTAAAGGTGCACGTTCTCTCTGAAATTTATGGTGTCCGAAATCGCGACGCGGTCGTGTTGTATCTGGCAGGGATTGGAGAAATCCCAAATTGCTCAGGTAATGGTATAAGTTTTCCATCACAAGTTATATATATAAAGCCAATGTCATAGACAAAAAATTCGGCTTTTCCATTTTGCCCCTTTCATTTTCAAATTGGATCAATCCAGTCCATATAACTTGTCAAATTTTCCCAAAATGATGCAATCAACCTGTTATTTCTTGGGGCTGTTAAAATTGTTGGGACACCAAAACACTAGCTATCTTTTGCTATCTCGCACCAGGTGATGCTTTTTCCTGATCAATACAAATTTCGCTCCTATTCTTGAATTTTACTTGGAAATTCTTGGCAAGTTGGATTGCGTTTTATTCAACATGAAATTGGCTCTGAATTGCTGTTGGAAATCTCAAAGGGAGAGAAGCAATATAGGAGATGTTTAAGTACCATTGAAGAAGAAGATAAAACTTCAGCTGTTTTTTGGTTAATTTCACAGAGCGGCCTCTGGTAGTCAATGATATTCCCAATTTGAGAGTGAGTCTGAAATTTAAAAACTTTGTGCTGTCGGCGGAATTGAGTCTGAATTTTCAGTAATCTCTATATAGTCACTGAAGGCCTATGGAATAATGTGTTTTTGGCCAACACAATAATCTCATTGTATCCGGAAAGGTTCTCTTTTATAGCCCTTTGTTTGGGATTAATGTTGTCATTTCGAAACGTCAGTTTTGGTAATTAGACTAACACAGTGGCGTGTTGAAATGAATTGCACCCGACCCCCCCCTCCCTCCTCCCAACCCTGCAATTCCCTCTAAATAACAAAAGAAGCCTACTCTAATCCTCTGTTTGATTCCAGGAAATGGGTGAGGAAGATAAAAGTGAATTTCTTTCAACTATTTCTCTGTGGGAATCCAATTTCACTTTTCTCAATGCATTCTTAGAACTAAACAGGGCCTGAATTGTAGCATTAAATCCTGAGCCAGTATTGCTCCATAGTCCATATAAGATTTTTTTTTTTTGTCAGCAACGATACATTTGTATAACCTATGCTATCCTAATCTAGGGGGGAGGGGGAGCCTAAGGAGGCTATGGTAGGGGTTAGTGGTAATACAGACCCAACTAGACCAAGGGAGTGCTATGACACAACCCTTAAATTTTTTTCGCTGCAGGTGAGGGACTTAAGTCCCTTCCTTCCTGGTGGCCACTGAGCCATTGGCCCAGTGCCATATAAGATATCACTTCTTGAAAGTGCCAATAGGAGAGTTACATGCAGCAATAGCATCTTATGCACTATTTCAAAGTGAATTTCTTTGAAACTACTTCTAAGGGAATCATTTGCTTTTCCTCGTAAATTGAAGGAAGACTTGTCGATGATGAGAATGGTCTCTGGACTCTCTGTATATGAAGGAACACTTCAGAGAAAGTTTTAGTCAAACTACGTTGCATAAAATTATACCGGGATTGTGTGAATAAATACAAAAACTATAAGGGAATAAAACGAATATTCATGCAAACTATGAGGAGATTAAATAAATATTATTGATAGGGTGTTAATTGTTAGTAATTTTATTGTTAATTTTCCTTTTTATCCTTGCCAAATATTGCTTTAATTTGCTTTAATTGTCAATATATATTTATATTTGGTATTTGGATATAATTTCAGAAATTGGAGCAGAAACCTCCTGAGAAGATTATTGTGAAGCTTTACACAATTCCGGTGCAAACCAACGAAGAAGAATGGAATTGCATTTGGAAATTCAATTTGGCTAGACAACATATCAAAGTTGGTGGGGACTGCAAATAAGTTGTATTGTCTAAAGTTTGCTTTCTTTGCACATTTGTGGTTTTGCTTTCTTGTTGGTGAACGTGTGCACTTGGTCAAAAAGAAAACCGACAATTGCTTTTGTTTTGAGTGGAATGGAATTGATTATGTAGAGAAATGATGACCTCTTTGGTGGACGTGGGGTGATGTCTCCATTTTGGCTGGTTTTTTTATGTATGAAGACATTAGACGAGAGCTTGAGAAGCTATTAGACTAGTTTTGAGTTTTCTCTCAAAATAAGCTCCGTAGGAGGATAGAGGTAGTTTTTGGTTTTCAGAGGAAGAGTTCTTCCTTCTCTTGTTGTGTGGTGTGCAACTTTTCTGCAAAGAGTCTACGGAGACTCAAGTTTCTTTCTAAATTCTTAGTTAGTTATTTATGTATTTGATTCCAATTAAATTGCGTGGGAATTTTCTTATGAGGAGTGGCTAATTTTCTCATCTAGTCAAGGATCAACGCGAAGATGCAGTCCCAAATATCTGTGAGATCTAATTAATTTTACGTGTTCCTTAATTTGTTAATATTTGTATGTTTTCTATTTCAATTTTCATGGGATTATTTTGTTAATTGGATATCAAGGGCCCGATGTGCAATTTGACTTTTTAATCTCCTGTCAAATTAATCAATTAAATCCGTAATTGTTTAATTGGTTAATATTAGTGACAAATAGTATTTTTACATACTAGGAGAACTTGCAATCTGATTTAAATAACCCTCGTAGCGTGTTATTAATTTGGGTTAGGCTTTTCTAGTTTTTAAGGCAATTAAGAAATTAATTCCTACGGTCGTACCTAGGAGTATTTCCTGATTATGGGTAATCAACGGTCGTATCTTGGTTATCAATAAATTAAGGAAAGGCTGGTCGTTAGAGCTTATCGGCGACTATAACTAACCTGTTAATAAAATTAAGTGAACCTCTTTGCATCAATGATCGGATGAATGGACTGTGTCTGCGTAGTTGTATCCTTGGCTAGAATTTATTTATTATTTATTTAATTGCCATTTACATTCGTATTAATTAATTATTTATTTTTGGTTAAATTGTTTAATTATTTCTAGTTTATTTTGATAAAACTCCCCCGTGTCCCGAACTTGAAAAGAATCGAATTTTTTCCAATCCCTGTGGATTCGACCCTGCTCACTACTATACACAGAAAATTTATTTTTCTCGAGCAGGTATTTATTATTGCACAGGCTCGACACCTGTCAATTTTTAGCGCCGTTGTCGGGGACTGGTGTTAATTATTTGTTTCTTTTTAAGTTCATTTTTTCTGATATTTTTCTAGTTTATGCCTCACTCTTCTCGTACAGGCGAATTAATTTTCGACCCTGAAGTAGAGAAGACCGCGCGTAGAACGAGGAAAGAAACCAGGCGGCTCAGGGAGAAGCAATACGGTATTGCACCTCAGGAACTTGATCCAGAGGTTGAGCCGAAAAATTTGTCTGGTGACAATTCAAGTGATTCAGATCAAGAGGAAGTCATTATGGCAAATGCACGAACACTAAGGGAGTTGGCTGCTCCTGATTTAAATCAGCAGCCCTTGTGCATTACTTTTCCACATTTAAATGATGACACTCCCTTTGAACTAAAATCTGGTCTAATTCATCTCTTGCCATCTTTCCATGGATTACCAGGTGAGGAGCCCTACAAGCACTTGTAAGAGTTTGACGTCGTTTGCAACAGCATGAAACCCCCGGGAATAACAGAAGAGCAAATAAAGATGAGGGTCTTCCCCTTCTCTTTGAAAGATTCCGCGAAAGACTGGCTCTACTACCTACTGCCCGGTAGTATCACCACGTGGGACCAACTGAAAAAAAAATTCTTGGACAAGTACTTTCCGGCATCTCGAGCTGCAAGCTTAAGGAAGGAGATATGTGGCATCAAACAACACCCAAGCGAGTCTCTCTATGAGTACTGGGAGAGGTTTAAGAAACTGTGCACCAAATGCCCTCAGCATCAGATAAGTGAGCAACTGCTCATTCAATATTTCTATGAAGGGTTGCTTTTCAGGGACAGAAGCATAATCGATGCTGCAAGTGGAGGGGCATTGGTGAACAAGACTCCTCGAGGAGCATGGGAGTTGATTGAAGGGATGGCTGAGAACTCACAACAGTTTGGTTCAAGAGAGAACATCCCGACGCGTAGGGTGAATGAGGTAGAAACGTCTTCTATCCAACAGCAGCTCTCCGAATTGACATCTTTCGTAAGACAATTAGCTGTGGGGAGTGCTTCACAAGTCAAAGTGTGTGGGGTGTGCACTGCCGTGGGTCATCCTACGGAAATGTGTCCACTGGTTCAAGAAGAAACTGCAGAACAGGTGAACATGGCTGGCCACGCGCTCGCGCCAAGAAAGCAGTACGACCCGTACTCAAGCACCTACAATCCTGGTTGGAGGGATCACCCCAATCTTAGTTATGGAGGAAATAGGCAGTCTAACTTTGTGCCAAATAGACAGCAAGGACACCAACAACAGTACCATCCTCGCCCACCACCACCACCACCCCCTTCAAACTCAAATCCGTCCATGGAAGAGATGATGAAGCAATTACTTGCTAACCAACAAAAAACGGATTCAGACTTACAAAGCATGAGGAATCAACTGGGACAGGTGCAATCATTGCAAAATCAAATGAATCAAATGGCCATAACGATCAACCGTTTGGAGTCCCAAGTTCAAGGAAAGTTGTCATCTCAACCTGAGGCGAATCCAAAGAATGTAAGTGCAATGACCTTGAGGAGTGGCAAGGAAGTCCAAGGACCTGAACCTGTGATTCCTAAAGACAAGGATGAGGAACGGATTGAGAAAGAATTGGAAGAGGAGGGCAGAGACAACACAAATGTAAAGGTACTCCCGAAACCAATTACTACAGGTAAAGCTAATCCACCTCCCTTTCCTAGCAGGTTAGAAAAATCAAAAAAGCAAGACAGGGAAAAAGAAGTCCTGGAGATCTTTCGCAAGGTGAAAATCAACATACCCCTACTGGATGCAATTAAACAAGTACCCAGATACGCAAAATTTTTGAGGGACCTGTGTGCCAACCGCAAGCTGTTGAAGGGGGATGAACGAGTTATAGTTGGGGAGAATGTTTCAGCAATTCTACAAAGGAAACTTCCACCAAAATGCGGAGATCCAGGTATGTTTACTATTCCTTGTAGGATAGGTAATACTTTGATTGGAAAGGCCATGTTAGACCTGGGAGCCTCAATTAATGTCATGCCAAAGTCCATTTATGCTTCCTTGAATTTAGGCCCTTTGAAAGAGATTGGGATAATAATTCAATTAGCTGACAAGACCAATGCATACCCTGACGGGTTGATTGAGGATGTTTTGGTAAAAATTAATGAATTGATTTTTCCAACTGATTTTTATGTGCTCGACATGGAGGATGAACACTCCCGTGATCCGTCACCTTTGTTGTTAGGTAGACCCTTTTTGAGCACAGCCCGAACCAAAATTGATGTTAATAAGGGTACTTTTTCTATGAAATTTGATGGTGAGATTGTTCACTTTAACATCTTTGAGATCATGAAATATCCATCCGATTCAAATATTGGCTCTGTTTTCTCGGTAAATGTTATTGACCCTGCTATACAGGAAGTTTTTGAAATTGAAGGCAGGGATGAACTAGAGGTTGCTCTGACCAGGCACTTCGAATCCGAAACGACCTCTGGAGTAGAGTTGAGTGAAGAGCTTAAATGCGTAATTGGATCGTTGCAAACGTTACCAACCACGAAGACAAGATATGATCTTGCACCGATTTTCATACCCAAACCTCACCAAAGGTTACTTCCATCTGTGGTGCAGGCACCTGTCTTGGAACTAAAACCGCTGCCGAAACACCTGAAGTATGTATACTTAGGTGAAAGGGAAACACTTCCAGTGATCATCTCAGCGGGTTTATCAAAGGTTCAAGAAGAAAAACTACTTCGAGTTCTTAGAGAACATAAGCAGGCGATAGGATGGATCATCGCCGACATTAAGGGAATTAGCCCTGTGGTATGTATGCACCGAATTCGACTCGAGAAGAATGCTAAACCTATACGGAAAGCTCAACGGAGATTAAATCCTCTCATGATGGAGGTCGTAAAGAAAGAGATTTTAAAGCTGCTGGACGTTGAAATTATATTTGCAATATCAGATAGCCCGTGGGTAAGTCTAGTACAGGTGGTCCCGAAGAAGGCTGGGGTAACAGTGGAATCAAACCAAGAGGGTGAACTCGTACCAATTCGAAAGCCCACCGGATGGCGACAGTGTATCGATTACCGGAAGCTAAACGCCGTCACGAAAAAGGACCATTTTTTCCTCCCTTTCATTGACCAAATGGTAGAGCGATTAGCATGTCGAGCTTACTACTGTTTCTTGGATGGATTTTCAGGTTATTTTCAAATTGCCATAGCACCTGAGGACCAAGAGAAAACTACTTTCACATGCCCATTTGGAACATTTGCATACCGAATGATGCTATTTGGATTGTGCAATGCACCTGCTACCTTTCAAAGATGCATGGTAAGTATCTTTTCAGAATATGTTGAGAAGATTATTGAGGTTTTCATGGACGATTTCAGTGTATATGGTGAAAGTTTTGAAAACTGTCTAGATAACCTGAAATTGATCTTAGTAAGGTGTATAGAAACTAATCTCGTGCTTTATTGGAAAAAATGTCATTTTATGGTTGAACACGGGATAGTTTTGGGTCATGTAGTATCATCTACAGGTATTGAGGTTGATAAGGCAAAAATAGATGTTATATCTACTTTACCTTACCCCGCGAGTGTGCGGGAAGTTCGTTTCTTCTTGGGTCACGCAGGTTTCTATAGAAGGTTCATCAAGGATTTCTCGAAAATTGGAGCACCCTTATTCTATCTTTTACAAAAAGATGTATCCTTCGAATTCGATGAAACATGTAAGGGGGCATTTGATAAGTTAAAGGAGTTATTGACCTCCTCACCTATTATCCAACCCCCTGACTGGAACCTCCCATTTGAGATCATGTGTGATGCCAGCGACTATGCGGTGGGTGCGGTATTGGGTCAAAGAGTGGGAAAGGCAACCCATGCTATCTACTACGCATCTCGAGCCTTGAATGGAGCTCAATTGAACTATTCAACCACTGAAAATGAGCTTTTAGCAGTTCTTTTTGCCTTAGAGAAATTTCGGTCTTATTTACTTAGTGCTAAGGTTATTATTTTTTCTGATCATGCAGCTTTGAGATATTTATTGACAAAGAAAGAGGCAAAACCACGATTGATACGGTGGATATTGTTGTTACAAGAGTTCAACTTGGAGATCCGAGATAAGAAAGGGGCGGAGAACCTGGTAGCAGATCACTTGAGTCGAGTACAAGTCGTCGAAGAGGACCTCCCATTGAGAGAAGCATTCCCCGAGGAGCATTTATTTTCTATTAATTCATCTTTGCCTTGGTATGCAGATATTGTTAATTTTCTAGCCGCTGACAAATTTCCTACAGGATGGCCTAAGGCGAAGAGAGACAAGTTGAGGAGCGATGCAAAGTTCTACATTTGGGATGATCCTTACCTCTGAAAGCGGGGTGCCGATCAAATTATCCGTAAATGTGTAAGTGAAGCTGAATTTCAATCTATTCTAACATATTGTCACTCTTTTGCATGTGGAGGTCATTTTGGACCGAAGAGAACGGCTCGTAAGGTGCTAGAAAGTGGATTTTATTGGCCAACCCTATTCAAGGACGCCTACTCATTTTGTAAGTCATGTGATAAGTGTCAAAGAGTGGGTAATATCTCTCGTAGGGATCAAATGACTCAAACCCCAATGATTTTTGTTGAAATTTTTGACGTTTGGGGTATTGACTTTTGGGTCCTTTTCCGTCGTCCTTTGATTTTTTGTATATATTGCTTGCTGTAGATTATGTTTCGAAGTGGGTGGAAGCAAAGGCCACCCGCACTAATGATTCCAAAGTGGTTGCAGAATTTATCAAGGTTAACATTTTTGTACGCTTTGGGATGCCGCGAGCAATTGTAAGTGATCGGAGTACTCATTTTTGTAACAAGACGATCGCTGTAATTTTTAGGAGATACGGTGTCTTGCACAAAGTCTCTACATCCTATCATCCTCAGACAAATGGTCAAGCGGAAGCATCAAACCGAGAGATCAAGTCGATTCTAGAGAAGATGGTCCGACCCGATAGGAAGGATTGAAGTATGAGACTAGAGGATGCACTATGGGCATATAGGACGGCATATAAGACACCCATTGGCATGTCCCCTTATCGATTGGTATTTGGAAAACCATGTCATCTCCCGGTCGAGTTTGAGCATAGAGCGTTTTGGGCAGTCAAGCAATGCAATATGGATATCGAGGAGGGCGGAATTCAAAGGAAGTTGCAATTACAAGAGTTGGAAGAAATCCGAAATGAAGCATACGAGAATGCAGTGATCTATAAGGAGAAGAACAAGGTATTTCATGACTAAAAGATATCAAGGAAAACATTCGTCTGTGGACAAAAAGTTCTACTATACCACTCCAAATTGAAGTTATTTCCAGGTAAATTACGTTCTCGTTGGATTGGTCCTTTTGTTGTGACTAATGTCTTTCATTATGGTGCAGTGGAAATCCAGAGTTTGAAAACGGAGCAAAAATTTGTGGTGAATGGTCACCGTCTCAAGCCGTATTATGAAGGATTTCCAATTGAACGGGTGGAGATGATGCAACTAAAAAATCCGATTTGCTTAGTTTAAGCAAATTCTGGACTCCGTCTAGCCAAAGACGTTAAAGAAATGCGCTTTTGGGAGGCAACCCAATTTTTTATTTTGTTTGTTTTTATTGTTCAATTCGTTAAATATGTCGTTTCTCACTTGAGTATTGCTTAAATTTGATATTTTCTCTACTATGACCAGGACAGGTGATCATGGCGTGCCCACGCAAGGAGAGCACGCATTAATCTTACAAGTTTCAACTTCAAGGTCAGCGAATGTTTCTAAAACATGGCGTACCCACGCCATGTTGGTAAAATCTCAACATTCCGAAGTGGAATCTTGCCATGCTCACGAGGAGAGGGCACGCGTTAATGTTCCAAAACTGATTCTCCAGGTCAGAGAATGTTTTCTAATCTTGGCGTGCCCACGCCATGTTTGACGAACTAAAATAAAGAAAAAAAATTATTATATTTTATTATTACTTTTGAAAAAAAAAATTTTACAAATAAAATTAATTCAGCAATTAATTTTTTTTTGAAATTTTAATTTGAAAAAAAAATGTAAAAAAAAATTTTTAAAATTAGAAAAATAAAAAAAAGTAAAAATATTTTTCTTTTTAGCCTTCAGTTTTCTTTTCAAAAATTCAAATTTTTACAAAAAAAAAAAAATCAAAATACAATTACTTCCTTTCTTAACATTCGGTTAGTTTTTCAGCAATTCAATTTCCGAATTAAAAAAAAAATGTAAGACCAAAATTTTTTTTTTCCTTTCTTTTTCTCTTTTCTTCTTTTTCTTTCTTTCTTTTTTTTTCTTTCTTTCCTTTCTTTCCTTTTTCTTTCTTCTTCTTCCCTGATTCCTTCTTCTTCCTCGCACACTCCGCCTCGCTCCCTTCTCCTTGCGCGACCTCCACTTGCGCGAGTCACCATGATAGAGCAGTTATTTGGCACATTTCGCATTGTCATCTTGTCCTAATTTTGGCTATTCATGGTGCTAAGAAATGAAATTTCACTCATATTTGATATTTGTGTGAATTGTAGGTGGTTAGTATTAAAAATGATATCTTGAAGTAAATTTCCAGACGACCTTTCATTTCAGGGCGTGGCCACGTCAGACAAGGTAGACGTTACCGAAAAGCCGGACCCCTGTCCACGTGAACCTGAAGCGTGGGATCAGCGCCCCTTAGGCAAAAGCCTCCTCCTGGGAGGAATACTACGTGCGGCGGCTATAAAGAAGAAGAAAAAAAACGAGATTGAGGAATAAAGACATTAGCTTTAGTTTTCTTTTTTCTACTTTTTGGTCAGAGGCCTTTTGGCCTTTTTCTTGGCTTTTGTTGTTCTTCGGCAGCAATTAGATTAGCTTTTCGTCTCTTTTTTCCTTGCGGTCAGACATTGGAGATTTTTTTTGTTGGCTTTCGGCCTGGTACAGCTGAGACGTTTCTGCTTCTACTCTTGCTCCGGATAATATTTCATAGGACTTTTCTTGTACCAGCGGCTTCAGCGTAGACGCGAAATAAGAAAAACTGTTCCTTCATTGTTTCACCTTTCCAATTCTTCGGCAATTAATTGAATGCATTCAATTAAATCACGCTGGATTGACACGATGAGGAGCGGCTAATTTTCTCCTCTACCCAAAGGTTGACGCGAGGGCGCGGTCCATAATATCTGTGAGATCTAATCGAATCTTCATTATTTCTTCCAATTTATTGCTATTCGCGCGTTTCCTGAATTAATTATTCATGGGTATTTTATTAATTGAATATCAACGGCCGGATTTTTGATTGAATTTAATAGCCTACTGCCACGCTAATTAAATAGAATCCGTAATTGTTCATTTAGTTAACACCTTGTGGCAACCACCATAATTGGCTTTATGATGGGGAAGCGTAAGATCTAACTTAAATAAATCCTCTTAGCGTGTTTATTAGTTAGGGTTGGATTTTTCTATCTTTAATGCAATTGGGTAATTAAATTCCTACGGTCGTACCTAGGGTTGTTATCCGGTTAGAGAAGCAGTCAATGGTCGTACCTTGACTGTCGAAAAGGTAAGGAAGAACTGGTTGTCAGAGCTTGTTGATAACTATAACCAACCTAGTGACGAATGGATGGAATATCCTTGCATCGATGATCATTTAATTGGACCGTGCCTGAGCAGTTGATCCTTTGGGTAGAATTATATTAATTGCTATTTTTAGAAAATTATACTTGTTGAGTTAGCTCTTGAATTTTATTTATTTCATTTTTATTTTCATCCCATTAATTATTCCCCGATTTTATTCTATTGAATTGGAAAGAAATAATTTCCTACCCGCTCCCTGTGGAATCGACCCTACTTGCCATTGTATGCAAAACTAATATTTTTATAGACAAATCTGGTATATCGGATCAAGCAAACTCTTCGGGAACATGGTGAATCAAGTAACCCATTGCACACCTAGGGTCCCTGCTCCAGTACTTGGATTTGTTCTATATTAATTGTGGTGGTAACTAGGACTTTTTAGTAATTATTATTGCACAGGTTCGGCACCTGTCAATTTTTGGCGCCGTTGTAGGGGAGCTGGCGTTTGGATTATTTGTTTCTTTTCAAAATTCAGTTTTCATTTTTATTTTATTCTTCTTGGTATTTTTGCTAGTTTATGTCCCGTTCTTCTCACACAGGTGAATTGATATACGACCCTGAGATTGTGAAGGCAGCGCGTAGGCGGAGGCAAGAGACGAAGAGACGAAAAGAAAGGCACTCGTTTATTGCAAACGAGTCAATAGAAGATGAAGTAAGCATGGCCAACACCCAAACATTAAGGGAGCTTGCCGCCCCGGGGTTGACTCACCAACCCCTGTGCATCACATTCCCCACTTTGACTGAGAATATCGCCTTCGAGCTGAAGTCGGGGTTGATTCACCTCCTACCTTCGTTCCACGGTCTTTCTGGGGAAGAACCCCACAAACATGTCAAGGAGTTCGAGATAGTTTGCTCTAACATGAAACCTCCTGGGGTCACTGAGGAGCAGATAAGACTTAGAGCTTTCCCCTTCTCTCTCAAGGATGCAGCAAAAGATTGGCTATACTACCTACCAGCGGGTAGTATTACCACATGGGCACAGTTGAAAAAGAAATTTTTGGAAAAATTCTTCCCTGCATCCCCGGCTGCGAGTTTGAGGAAGGAGATCTGCAGCATTAAGCAGTATCCCGGGGAGTCCTTATATGATTATTGGGAAAGGTTCAATAAGTTGTGCACTAAATGTCCACAGTATCAAATTAGTGAACAACTATTGATCCAATATTTTTATGAGGGACTCCAGTCGTCCGACAGGAGTATCATTGATGCTGCAAGCGGGGGAGCACTGGCAAATAAGACCCCGAGGGAAGCATGGCTGCTCATTGAAGCTATGGCAGAGAATTCTCAACAGTTTGGCTTCCGTGAGAGTAACCCTACCCGCAGGGTTAACGAAGTGGAGTCGACATCTATTCAGCAACAGTTGTTGGAGCTAACATCAGTTGTTCGACAATTAGTTGTGGGGAATGTGCCCCAAGTAAAGGCTTGTGGAATCTGCACAAATGTGGGCCACCCTACTGACTCATGCCCTATGTTGCAAGAGGATGGGGCTGAACAAGTGAACATCGCTGGAGGCGTTCCCGCGCCTCGTAGACAGTACGATCCATACTCCAACACGTACAATCCGGGTTGGAGAGATCACCCCAATTTCAGCTATGGTAATAGGCCACAAAATGCATTCTCCAATCGTCTATCAGGGTTTCAGCAACCATAACAACCGAAACCCCAACCTTCATCTTCCAACACAGGGAGTTCTTTGGAGGATATTGTCAAAAGTCTGGCTACTACTACCTCCCAGATCCAACAGGAGACTAGACAGATCCAGCAGGAGACCAGATTATTGACCTCGAATATGGCTCAATTCCAGCAGGACACCAAAGCAGGCATGAAAGACATGGAGACTCACATGAGTCAAATGGCAACTGCCATTGATCGCCTGGAGTCCCACGTCTATGGAAAATTGCCATCGCAACCTGAGGCAAACCCCCGAAATGTAAGTGCCATGACATTAAGAAATGGCAAGGAAGTGGAGGAGCCAAAGGTCACGAACTTGAAGAGTAAAAGTGAAGACGAGATCGAGAAGGAGATAGAGGAAGAAGGACACATTCGTGGAGCTCCTGAGGTAACTCATACACCATCAATACCCGTTAAATCTAATTTACCCCCTTTTCCATGCAGGTTGGCAAAGACGAAAAAGGCAGAGAAGGAAAAAGAGATCCTGGATGTATTCAAGAAAGTGGAAATCAACATCCCCTTGTTGGAAGCAATTAAGCAAGTGCCGAAGTACGCGAAATTTCTCAAGGACTTATGCACCCATAAGAGGAAATTGAGAGGGGATGAAAGAGTAGCGGTGGGAGAAAACGTATCAGCCATGCTCCAAAGAAAGCTTCCACCCAAGTGTGGAGATCCAGGTATGTTCACGATCCCGTGCAAAATAGGAAATACCTCGATTAGAAAAGCAATGTTAGATTTGGGGGCGTGAATTAATGTGATGCCAAAGACCATTTTTGCTTCCCTGAACCTTGGGCCACTAAAAGAAACAGCCATCATAATCCAACTAGCTGATCGCATAAATGGTTATCCAGAGGGGCTAGTTGAGGATGTTTTGGTTCAGGTTAATGAATTAGTTTTTCCTGCAGACTTTTATATCTTGGACATGGGAGATGAAAAATCATTAAACCCGTCACCTATCTTGTTAGGTAGACCGTTTCTTAGCACTGCCAGGACTAAAATAGATGTGAATGAGGGTACTTTATCAATGAAATTTGATGGTGAAACTGTGAATTTTAATATTTTTGAGGCAATGAAGTATCCAGAGGAATCTAACTCAGTCTTCGCTTTGAGTGTTATTGAGCCGTTTGTGCAGGAAACTTTTGAATTGGATGGTGAAGATGCATTAGAAGTGGCCCTAACCAAGCATCTTGAGTTGGGTGTGACTCTTGATGTGGACATGAGGGATGAGCTACACCACACAGTTGAAGCCCTGCACTCACTTCCAACCGTATCTCCAAGGCACGAGCTTACTTCTCCTTTTGTGCCAGAGGCTCAGACAAAGTCGCTTCCTTCAGTTGTGCGGGCACCGGAGTTAGAGCTCAAACCCCTCCCGAAGCATTTGAAGTATGTATTCCTAGGAGACAAAGAGACACTTCCTGTGATTATCTCTGCTCATCTGTCTCCAAGTCAGGAGGAAAGACTGGTGCGACTCCTTAGAGATCACAAGGAGGCAATCGGGTGGAGCATAACCGATATAAAAGAGATAAGCCCGTCCTTGTGCATGCATCGGATAAGACTCGAGGATGATGCAAAATCGGTGAGGCAAGCACAGCGAAGACTGAATCCCTTAATGATGGAGGTTGTGAAGAACGAGATACTCAAGCTCCTGGAGGTAGGGATCATCTTCACCATTTCAGACAGTCCCTGGCTGAGCCCAATTCAGGTGGTCCCGAAGAAAGCGGGAGTAACCGTAGAGGAGAACCAGGAGGGTGACATGGTTCCGGTTAGGAAAGCTACTGGCTGGCGTCAGTGCATCGACTACCGGAGGCTAAATTCTGTGACTAAAAAGGACTATTTCCCCCTCTCTTTTATTGATTAGATGGTAGAACGATTAGCGGGTCGTGTTTACTATTGTTTCTTGGATGGCTTTTCAGGTTACTTTCAGATCGCGATAGCACCAGAAGACCAGGAAAAGACTACATTCACATGCCCATTCGGTACATTCGCTTACCGCCGGATGCCTTTCGGTCTCTGCAATGCTCCAGCAACCTTTCAAAGGTGTATGGTAAGTATTTTCTCCGAGTATGTAGAAAAAATTATTGAGGTGTTCATGGATGATTTTAGTGTATACGGGAATAGTTTTGATGAATGTCTTGATAATTTAGCTCTGATTTTAAAAAGATGCATAGAGACGAATTTGGTTCTTAACTGGGAGAAGTGTCACTTTATGGTAGAACATGGCATTGTCTTAAGGCACGTTGTGTCGGCTAAGGGGATAGATGTAGACAAACCTAAAATAGATCTTATTTCTGATCTGCCTTACCCCGTTTGTGTACGGGAAGTACGTTCCTTTTAGGCCATGCAGGATTTTACAGGAGGTTCATTAAGGATTTCTCAAAGATTGGAGCACCCCTGTTCAAGTTGCTGTAAAAGGATGTGATATTTGATTTCACCAATGAATGCAAGGTGGCTTTTGATAAACTAAAGGAATCGCTAACATCGCCGCCTGTCATTCAACTCCCGGATTGGAGCCTTCCGTTTGAAATCATGTGCGATGCGAGCGATTATGCCGTGGGAGCCGTGTTGGGGCAAAGGATAGGAAAAGCGGCACACGCAATCTACTATGCATCGAGAGCATTAAGTGGAGCCCAACTAAATTACTCCACGACGGAGAAAGAACTATTAGCAGTGGTTTTTGCACTAGAAAATTTTAAGTCATATTTATTGGGTGTAAAAGTAATTGTTTTCTCTGATCATGCAACCTTGAGGTACCTGCTGGCGAAGAAGGATGCAAAACCGAGGTTGATCAGGTGGATCTTGCTCCTACAGGAGTTCGATCTAGAGATCAAGGACAAGAGCGGGGCCGAGAATTTGGTGGCTGACCATTTGAGCCGGTTGCTCACGAATCAAGAGGATCTACCGTTGAGAGAATCATTTCCTGAGGAGCAATTATTAGCCATGGATTCGTCAATACCTTGGTACGCTGATATTATCAATTTTTTGGTAACGAATCAATTGCCTGCAGGTTGGTCAAAAGCTAAGAGGGAAAAATTGAAGAGTGATGCCAAACACTATATCTGGGATGACCCGTACCTGTGGAGGCAATGCGCGGACCAAATGGTAAGAAGGTGTGTGAGTGCCAGTGAGTTCCAGTCTATTTTGGCCTTTAGTCATTCATTTGCATGTGGAGGGCATTTTGGTCCAAGGCAGGCGGCTCGTAAGGTGTTAGAAAGTGATTTCTATTGGCCTACTCTTTTTAAGGATGCATATTTGTTCTGCAAATCTTGTGATAAGTGTCAAAGGGTGGGGAATATCTCTCGTAGAGACCAAATGAGTTAAACCCCCATATTATTTGTTGAAATTTTTGATGTCTGGGGCATAGATTTCATGGGTCCCTTTCCCTCATCCTTTGATTTTCTATACATTATGCTTGCTGTCGATTATGTTTCCAAATGGGTGGAGGCGAAGGCCACCCGGACTAATAATTCGAGAGTGGTTGCAGAGTTTATAAAATCTAACATTTTTGTTCGTTTTGGAATGCCGAGAGCTATAGTGAGTGACAGGGGCACCCATTTTTGCAATAAGACAATCACTGCATTGTTTCGTAAGTATGGCGTGCTCCATAAAGTGTCTACTCCATATCATCCGCAGACGAACGGTCAGGCCAAAATATCGAATAGGGAAGTTAAGTCAATCTTGGAGAAGATGGTACGGCCTGATAGGAAAGACTGGAGCTTGAAGCTGGAAGATGCTCTCTGGGCTTACCGCACCGCATACAAAACACCAATTGGGATGTCCCCATATAGGTTAGTCTTTGGTAAGCCGTGTCACCTCCCAGTGAAATTTGAACACCGAGCGTTCTGGGCGCTTAAACAGTGTAACATGGACCTTATGGAGGCCGGAGGGCATAGGAAGCTCCAATTGCAAGAGTTGGAGGAGCTAAGGCATGAAGCCTATGAGAACGCCGCAATTTATAAGGAGAAAAGCAAAATTTTTCATGACCAACAAGTCTCAAGGAAGTCATTTGTCGTAGGGCAAAAAGTCTTACTCTATCACTCGAGACTTAAGCTTTTTCCTGGTAAGCTGCGTTCCCGTTGGATTGGTCCATTTGTTGTTTCTAATATTTTTCATTTTGGTGCAGTGGAAATCCAAAGTCTTAAGACAGAGAAAAGGTTCGTAGTCAATGGTCACCGTCTAAAGCCTTATTATGAAGGGTTTAATAGTGAGCAAGTGGAGGTTCTATTCCTTGATAATCCAAGTGGTGAAGTCTAAACAATTGAAGGCCATGTCTACCCAAAAATATTAAAGAAAGGCGCTGCTTGGGAGGCAACCCAAGGATTACAGTATTAGTGGTGATCATTCTTCATTACTCCGCGATTTTTCAGTTTTATTTTGATGTTTTGATTGTTTTTGTAGTGACAGACAGAAGAATAGGTGTTCCAAGGCGTGCCCACGCCTTGAAAGAAAAAGAAAAAGAAAAAAAAAACTTTTGAGCATCGTTAGGATGCGATGGTCAGAAGACTATGAGCTCCAAGGCGTGGCCGCGCCTTGACAAAAAAAAAATCGTTTGAGTATCCTTAGGATGCGATGGACAGAAGACCAGGTCCTCCAAGGCGTGCCCACGCCTTCCAACCCTTCCGCTAGCGAAAGTCAAAAAAAAATAATAATAATAAAAAATAATAATAATTTTGACCAGGACCCTATTCTTCCACTTTTCCTTCTTCTTTGACCGGTCTTGGCCTTTTTCCTCCAAATTTTTTTTGGCTCCGCTGCAACAACTTCTTCTCCCTGTTTTGGTCAAGTCGTCGCCGCCACCTCCGAAGATTTGCAGCCCGCCGCCGCCGTCACCCGCCTCTGCCTCTGCAGCGCCGCGCAGCCCCGACCTAGCGTCGCACCACCACGCCCAGAGCCGTGCGCGAGCACACCGCGCGCCTCAGTCCGCGAGACCTGCCGCACCAAGGCCTCGCCAGCGCGCCAGCCTCCCTGCCCCGCGCGCCCCGCAGGCGCGCTGACTTCCGCCCTATGCACGCGACTACCCCCAGCAGGCCGCAAGCCCCAAGCGCGCAGCCACCTCTTCCCGCGCGCGGGTGCGCTGACTTCCGCCCTATGCACGCGACTACCCCCAGCAGGCCGCAAGCCCCAAGCGCACAGCCACCTCTTACCGCGCGCTGACTTCCGCCTCCCTCAGCGCGAGACCAGCACCTGTTGGCGCGCGACCCGCAAGCCCAAGCTCGTGACCTCCTGCCACGCATGACGCCGACCCGAGTCCAGCCGCGCGCGGGCTTTCTCCCCTGCGCAGCACAGCAGCGCGCGACCCAGCAGGCGAGGTCTTCTTCCAATTGCGACCTGAGCGCCCAACCGCAAGCCAGCGGGGTGCGCCTCTACTCGGCCAGCCACCAATCCGCAGCGTCCCCAGTGGCCGTGCGGCCGTCGCTACCACGGTCTCTTCCAGTTGAAGAAAAAAAATATAATGGTACCCCTACTTCTCTCATCTTGCACTGGTGACTGAATTTTGAAATTCTTGGTGATTAATCCTCGTTCCTGGTTGGGCTGAAATAACTGTTAGTTTAATCGGAGGGCAGTTTGATTGTTGTCTGAAAGTGGGAGACATCATATCTGCTTTTCATTGATTATCGATTTGGGATACATTTGTGGGCTCTGGTGCTTCTGATATTGACTATTATTGACTGCTAGTGCAATTTTTGAGGTGTTGGTGCTGTTTTCTCTATTGTTGTCTACCACGTGACGCCAATGGGGATTTCTTGTGCTTGTTGACTTGTCGTTGGCTGTTGGGGTAATTGTGTTCCCTCTTTGCTATTGGACGACTGCAGTTGAATATTAACTGTTAATTGTGGTCCCCTGTTTGCTTTTGGGTAATTGATTAACTGTCTCTGGGCGGATTTACACCTTGCCTGTGGTATCCGGATGCCTCCGAAACAGGCGACAACTGCTGGGCCATCTGGGTCCCAACCTCGTAAGAGGCGAGCACCGGTTCAACCCCCCATTCGGTCCCGTTTGGGCCTGAATAAGAACACTATGTCTCCTGGGGAATGGGGGGAACCGATCACGAACCTTACAAGGCCGTAACAGGATCGGTTCAATAACTTGGTCCACCGTCCTTTTGCTCCCTGTAAGTGTTTCCACGCCCCAACCCTGGACCATTTGCGAATTGCACGAGAAGTTGAACAGTTGTTCTCGGCAATAGGTTGGCAGAAGTATCTGACCATTGATTATCCTACGTTTGAGGAGTTGTGTTGCGAATTCTTTTCCACTTTCGAGTTCATCGTCAATGAATTCATCACTCTAGATGAACCGGAGATTATTAAATTTCGATTAAGAGGGACTGAGTATGGTATGTCCATTAATGAGTTTAATCTGACTTTGGGGTTTGTTGGTGAGGGTACCATTGCTTCCGGAGCTTATATAAACAGTGCGTGTGACTACACCCGACCGTTTTTGACTGACTACATTGACATTTGGAGGGAGTGGTCCACTGATCGTCAGCTTTACAATCCAAGTCAGTCCAAGGCCTCTCATCTGAAGGATCCGGTATTGAAGGTCATCCACAGGTTCCTGGCTATCAATTTCTCGGGGCGGAAAGATTCTTCCGGCACTCTTACCAAGGCGGAATTTTATTTCCTTTGGTGCATGCGCAACAAAGTACCGGTTAATTTTGGGTGTTGGGTGGCCACTCAAATGCAATCGGTCATTCAAAAGCGCAATAAACCAATTATTCTGGGCTCACTCATTACCCACTTGGCCATTCGATTGGGATTGCTTGACCTCGACAAAGAGCACAACTTCGCTCTAGTTCGGGAAATTGAGCCTCTGGATTTGCGCAGTTTGGAGCGGATGGGGATTATTTATAAGGTGGGAGATGCCTATCAGTTTACGCCCCCTGGCGAGGGCGGGCCACGGTCTCGGGTGCCTCCGACTGCACCCTCCACTGACTCTCCACCCCATCCGGATCAGGCAGGTCCGTCCTCCTCTCATACTCCTCCTGTTTGGGATCCCCGCTACCAGAACCTCCAGGATTCCGTTGATGAGCTAGCCACCCAGGTGTCGAGATTAGATGGCCGTCTTGCGGCGCTACAGGTATTCGCCCGTATTCAAACAGAAAATCAAGCAGCTTTCTATGCTCATATTGGATTCCGACCGCCACATCCTCCGCCTCCTTAGGCTCTCGCTGCACCGCTCCAGTAGTCAGGGAAGTTTTGCTCCATTTTTCTCTGCACTTTATTTCTCCTTGCTACATTGGGGGCAATGTAGGTTTTAGGTGTGGGGGGGATGGTTAGTAAGTATTTCTCTCTATTCAAGGAAAAAAAGGGGGTAGTTAGTTGACTTTTTATTTGCTATGATGAATTTTACAATCACAGTGCTTGGGTGTGTGGTTAATTATACTAGCTATGCATTTTGGTTTTCCTTGACAGTGTTGTTAAATGTGGATATGCTGGACTTTACCCATTCCTGAAACTTTTGAGAGCTTTTAAGCCTTATATGAGCACATTATTCTTGTTTGCTCTATTTTTGTTTGATTGAGTGGGTATCACACATGGTATTGGCATTCTAGAACTTGCTAGTTTATACATGTCGAGATCACATTTTTGTTGAATTAGATGCATTTGAAATGATAAGGGCAGTTAGGATTTAACCCTCTTTAGTTATCTAAAAAAAAACCAAGCCCTCATCTTATCTCCCAATAGTGAACCAATTTGAGCTTTTATCCCTCTCTTTGTTTGTTAGCCGTATTGGATAATTCATGACCTTTTTAGACTCTTTTGTCCAACCTTGTATCATTAAGCGATGTCTGAAATTCATTACTTGTGCAAGGTAAATGAATCTGTGGTGGCAAGTGTTATCAAAAAGATGCTGTATGGTGCTGTTTCTGTACATCTGAGATCGAAAGAAAAGAAAAAAAAAGAGAGGGGCTCGTGAACAGAAGACTCCAACCTACAAGGCGTGCCCAAGCCTTGCAAGCCGTCTTGTAAAAAAAAAAAAAAAAAAAAAAAATTTCGCGACACTTGCACAGTGTGTACAGCAAATGAAAACTGCCTTGTTTGTGGAACTCCTCCGGTAAAGCACTATGGTTATATGATGGGTTTCAGACATTCTCTTGACTCAATATCCCCTATTCTTACCTTCTTATCCCACCTTTCACCTGAACCCCATTACAACCCCATCGAAGTCCCTTTGATTTATGTATTTGGTTCACTTTTGGAGTGGTGGAGATGTGATAAATGTGCAAGCCTATGGTAATGGCATTTCGTGATGTTGATTTGAGCGTTCCTAGTATTCATATATTTTCTCTGACTTACAACCTGTCCGGTGTATTCTCATTTAGGCGACACTGTCAGGGATCTGAGGTACTTGTGTTAGTATAGCTTATTGCATGACCTTTGCTCTCTCGGTTGCACTTCTGAGCTCCGAAATGCTTGAGGGCAAGCATTGTCTAGGTGTGGGGGGATTTGATAAAGCAGTTATTTGGCACATTTTGCATTGTCATCTTGTCCTAATTTTGGCTATTCATGGTGCTAAGAAATGGAATTTCACTCATATTTGATATTTGTGTGAATTGTAGGTGGTTAGCATTAAAAATGATATCTTGAGGTAAATTTCCAGAAGACCTTTCATTTCAGGGCGTGGCCACGCCAGACAAGATAGACGTTACCGAAAAGCCGGACCCCGGTCCACGTGAACCTGAAGCGTGGGATCAGTGCCCCTTAGGCAAAAGCCTCCTCCTGGGAGGAATACTACGTGCGGCGGCTATAAAGAAGAAGAAAAAAAACGAGATTGAGGAATCAAGACCTTAGCTTTAGTTTTCTTTTTTCTACTTTTTGGTCAGAGGCCTTTTGGCCTTTTTCTTGGCTTTTGTTGTTCTTCGGCCGCAATTAGATTAGCTTTTCGTCTCTTTTTTCCTCGCGGTCAGACATTGGAGATTTTTGTTATTGGCTTTCGGCCTGGTACAGCTGAGACGTTTCTGCTTCTACTCTTGCTCCGGATAATATTTCATAGGACTTTTCTTGTACCAGCGGCTTCAGTGTAGACGCGAAATAAGAAAAACTGTTCCTTCATTGTTTCACCTTTCCAATTCTTCGGCAATTAATTGAATGAATTCAATTAAATCACGCTGGATTGACACGATGAGGAGCGGCTAATTTTCTCCTATACCCAAAGGTTGATGCGAGGGCGCGGTCCATAATATCTGTGAGATCTAATCGAATCTTCATTATTTCTTCCAATTTATTGCTATTCGTACGTTTCCTGAATTAATTGTTCATGGGTATTTTATTAATTGAATATCAACAGCCGGGTTTTTGATTGAATTTAATAGCCTACTGCCATGCTAATTAAATAGAATCCGTAATTGTTCATTTAGTTAACACCTTGTGGCAACCACCATTATTGGCTTTATGATGGGGAAGCGTAAGATCTAACTTAAATAAATCCTTTTAGCGTATTTATTGGTTAGGGTTGGGTTCTTCTAACTTTAATGCAATTGGGTAATTAAATTCCCACGGTCGTACCTAGGGTTGTTATCCGGTTAGAGAAGCAGTCAATGGTCGTACCTTGACTGTCGAAAAGGTAAGGAAGAACTGGTTGTCAGAGCTTGTTGATAACTATAACCAACCTAGTGACGAATGGATGGAATATCCTTGCATCGATGATCATTTAATTGGATCGTGCCTGAGCAGTTGATCCTTTGGGTAGAATTATATTAATTGCTATTTTTAGGAAATTATACTTGTTGAGTTAGCTCTTGAATTTTATTTATTTTATTTTTATTTTCATCCCATTAATTATCCCCCATTTTTTTATTGATTTGGAAAGAAATAATTTCCTACCCGCTCCCTGTGGAATCGACCCTACTTGCCATTGTACGCAAAATTAATATTTTTATAGACAAATCTGGTATATCGGATCAAGCAAACTCTTCGGGAACAGGGTGAATCAAGTAACCCATTGCACACCTAGGGTCCCTGCTCCAATACTTGGATTTGTTCTATATTAATTGTGGTGGTAACTAGGACTTTTTAGTAATTATTATTGCACAGGTTAGGCACCTGTCACACCACCAGCCCACGTCCACCAGCAGCTCGCCTCATCTTCTCTCTCTCTGCTTGGTTCTCTACCACAACAATCTTCCTTCTCTGCCGCGACCCACAGACTGCCGCCAACGTCTCTCTCTATCACTTCGCCACCAGCTCCAGAGCACCCAGCGCGCGACCATTGTGCGATTGTCCAGCCGCCTCCCTCTCCTCCTTGACCACGCCACTACCTCCTGCTTAGCTCACCTCGCACAACCACCCGCCATAACCTCGCACGCGACTTCAGCTTTAATACCACCTGTGCGCCACCAGCAGCCAATGCTGCTGTCCACCTTCAAGCTCCACCTCTACCCTCGACCAATACCTCCTCTCCACCAGCTCTCCTTGCGCGACTTGCGCGAGCCACCACCAGCCCACACCAACTCCAAACACGACCAGCTAGCCCCCGCCTCTGCGCAACAGCTCCAGCTCTCCCACTGTCGCAGCCACCATCCGCAACCCAGCTGCTGCCACCTCCCTCTACTCGCTCACTCTTCTCTCTCTCTTTTACAACGCACGCCGCTGCTCACCACCAGCTCTCCTCCACGCCGCGCGCAACTCCAACAGCACCGCCGCTGCCTGTTGCTTTCTCCATCGCCGCCAGCTCCAAGCTCCACATTCCTCGCGCGCTCCGCCACGCCCACAGTCCGCAACCCCAGCTTCCTCTCCACCGCGTCAGCTTCTCCTCTTCGGACCAGCTACCAGCCGCGACCGAAGCTGCTGCCCACTTAACTCGCCGTCACCACCTGCCAATTTTTGACAGGTGGAGGTATTGCTATTTCTCCATCGATTAGTACTTTCCAGGATCTTAAATTGCTGGAATTTGTATTTTTCTTTCTTTCTTTCTTGGGTCTTCTGATTGATAAAGGCAGGAGGTGACTTGGGGATTTTCTGGGGTTAATTTTGGGTCTTCTGAATAGTGTTTGGACTACTTGAGGCTTTTATTTCATCTGTGGGGATTAAATTTGACGTCTCTTGTGTCAGTTCATTTATTTGAGAATTGAAGGGGTGGTTTGAGAGTTACTTGTTACTTGGGTCCCATTTTAATTTCTGTTATTTTGTGGTCTTGATTGGTGTGTTTGGATTTATCAACGCTTTGGGTTGGTCATTTGAGTTGTTTCTTAATTGTGGGTAGCTCCTTCCTGCATTTGTTTGTTGATTTGAATAGTTATTGCGGTTGGTTGAGTGTGTAATTAACTGTCCAATTGGAAACATTTATTGAGATTTTGAGTGGTATTGTGTTTAATTGCTGAAATTTGATGATTTATTTAGACATTAACACTGCTCATAGTTTGTTCGAGTGAAATTGGATGGATGTCCTTTGCCCTTTTTAGTTTAATTGTTGCATTGTTTGGGATTGTTTTCTGGCATTGATTGAACTGGTGAGCATTAATTGGGCCTCAAATTGAGACATCTTTCGACCTTTAGTTGGTCATTTCTGGGTTTGTTTGTTGAATTAGGAGGCGGCTGTGACGCTTGCTTATTGTAGTTGGATTGCCTCTCATTACCTTGCTGCAAATATTCTATCCATTTATTTCAATTGCTAGGTATTATTGGGGTATTTGGATAGCCTGTGGGGCCTAAATTGTGCATTTTGTGTTTTAAATTGACTAATATTACTATTGTTATTGCTTTGAATTTGTTGGTTCTAACTTTTGTTGGAAATTGTTGTCTGTTGTTAATAGGAGTGATATTTGAAAAAATGGTGACCCCGGCCCTTCGACCTCCGCTCCACCTCCTCCAACCCCAAGGACTGATGACTGGCACCAACTCCAGATGCGAGTTCAGAAACTAGAGGCTCAGGTAACCAATATTGATGCGAATGTGCATAGCATGGCGCAGAATTTGGCGGCGTTTATGCACCACATGGGTGTTGAACCTCAACTTCCGCCTAACCCGCCGCTGTTTTGACAACTTCAGGGGAGTTTCGTTGCCCTTCTTCTTACTTTTACTGTTTAATTGTCACATTGAGGGCAATGTGTGCTTTAAGTGTGGGGGGAGATTTGGATTTGATTGGAGTTTCTTTAAATTGTTGTTTTTCTTATTCTTGTCTTGATGAATAAATGTGGCAACTCACTCTTCTGTTGCTGGTTGTGATTTATCCCATGAATTTTGTTTAGATGGCAAGTAAAAGCATATTGCCTTGGTGAATATCTTGAGTTTAATGACTTGGTGCAAATTGTGGTTAACTTGTTTAGGCAATATAAATATTTTACTAGTAATTGTTGTGTGGATTGGGCGATTGTTGATCTCAGTTCTCCATGTTAGGAGATGACGTAGGCTATGATCTTTAATTATCTGATATTCTGGTGCTTTAATTGTGATTAATAAATGACCCTACTCCGCTAGTGTCGTCACTCAGTAACCGGGAGTCTTCACCACAAGTGTCGACTTTCGCGTCAAAAAGTGGCTATATCTATGAGTAGTTAGTCCTGAAGCTGTGAAGAGTTGAGTAACTGGGCTCTTTCATCTAAAAATGTCAAAGTTCACGTCAAAAGACTTGAATAGCTTGGGACTGAGCATTTATTGAAAAAAAAAAGAAAAAAAATAAATAGAAAAAAAAATTATGTTAAAAAAAAAAAGAGAGAAGAAAATAATAAGTAAGCTTATGATCATGTTGGCCTGCCGATCCTTGTTCTTCAATGTTGAGATTTTGATTTTCAGTTGACCCAATTGCTAACTTTTGCTAGTTTAATATTTTGATTTCTTAGACGAGTTAGCTATGAATTGGATGAGTCTATGATTTCAGGAGCTAATCGGGAGAAATATGTCTTGACACTTAGCTACTAAAACTTGATTTTGGGATAAACGCAGCTTGGCAATAAATGAAATGAGAGTTTGTCATTGTTGAATTTAGTTGTTCCATGCTTGAGGACAAACATGATTTAAGTGTGGTGGGAATTGATAGGGTGTTAATTGTTAGTAATTTTATTGTTAATTTTCCTTTTTATCCTTGCCAAATATTGCTTTAATTTGCTTTAATTGTCAATATATATTTATATTTGATATTTGGATATAATTTCAGAAATTGGAGCAGAAACCTCCTGAGAAGATTATTGTGAAGCTTTACACAATTCCGGTGCAAACCAACGAAGAAGAATGGAATTGCATTTGGGAATTCAATTTGGCTAGACAACATATCAAAGTTGGTGGGGACTGCAAATAAGTTTTATTGTCTAAAGTTTGCTTTCTTTGCACATTTGTGGTTTTGCTTTCTTGTTGGTGAACGTGTGCACTTGGTCAAAAAGAAAACCGACAATTGCTTTTGTTTTGAGTGGAGTGGAATTGATTATGTAGAGAAATGATGACCTCTTTGGTGGACGTGGGGTGATGTCTCCATTTTGGCTGGTTTTTTATGTATGAAGACATTAGACGAGCGCTTGAGAAGCTATTAGACTAGTTTTGAGTTTTCTCTCAAAATAAGCTCCGTAGGAGGATAGAGGTAGTTTTTGGTTTTCAGAGGAGGAGTTCTTCCTTCTCTTGTTGTGTGGTGTGCAACTTTTCTTCAAAGAGTCTACGGAGACTCAAGTTTCTTTCTAAATTCTTAGTTAGTTATTTATGTATTTGATTCCAATTAAATTGCGTGGGAATTTTCTTATGAGGAGTGGCTAATTTTCTCATCTAGTCAAGGATCAACGCGAAGATGCAGTCCCAAATATCTGTGAGATCTAATTAATTTTACGTGTTTCTTAATTTGTTAATATTTGTATGTTTTCTATTTCAATTTCCATGGGATTATTTTGTTAATTGGATATCAAGGGCCCGATGTGCAATTTGACTTTTTAATCTCCTGTCAAATTAATCAATTAAATCCGTAATTGTTTAATTGGTTAATATTAGTGACAAATAGTATTTTTACATACTAGGAGAACTTGCAATCTGATTTAAATAACCCTCGTAGCGTGTTATTAATTTGGGTTAGACTTTTCTAGTTTTTAAGGCAATTAGGAAATTAATTCCTACGGTCGTACCTAGGAGTATTTCCTGATTAGGGGTAATCAACGGTCGTACCTTGGTTATCAATAAATTAAGGAAAAGCTGGTCGTTAGAGCTTATCGGCGACTATAACTAACCTGTTAATAAAATTAAGTGAACCTCTTTACATCAATGATCGGATGAATGGACTGTGTCTGCGTAGTTGTATCCTTGGGTAGAATTTATTTATTATTTATTTATTTACCATTTACATTCGTATTAATTAATTAATTATTTTTGGTTAAATTGTTTAATTATTTCTAGTTTATTTTGATAAAACTCCCCCGTGTCCCGAACTTGAAAAGAATCGAATTTTTTCCAATCCCTGTGGATTCGACCCTACTCACTACTATACACAGAAAATTTATTTTTCTCGAGCAGGTATTTATTATTGCACAGGCTCGACACCTGTCAATTATGATTGCATTACATGCATTTTTGGAGCATGTTTTGTTCAATCATCATAACTGATGGTCCTTTCTATCGATTTCCACTTTACATAAAATCATAGGTGAGTTTTATGACTATTTTGAAATCTTAAGGAGGTTATGTGATATTATGTAAAATCACAAGGGGATAAAACGTAATTTATCCAAAAAAAATAGATGCCCAAGAACCCTAAGTAAAAGAAATTTTGAAAAAGAAAATGGTTGGCAGACTGGTAACAAGCTGTGTTTCTTCTAAGGAAGAACAAACTCGACAATTCACGAGCTTCTACAAAATACTAGCTAAATTATAGGAAATAAAGGTAAAAATTTTCTTACTGCAACAAGAAAAGAAAAATATATAGTCTTTTAACAAATAAAGGGACACAATTTTCAACATGTGGACATCTTTACCTGGACATAAATGAACATATCAAATTTTCAATGGGCTCCTAAAAGATTTGCAATATCTTGGTGGAGTGGCTGCCCCTTCCCGCCCCCTTTGCATCCGCCAATTGCTGTTATACTAGTTTATTTGGGCCTCACGCGTTGCGTGACGGTGCCCGGAAAGAGTATAATCTATGCAAGTATACACGGTCAAAAACTGTAATAATTCTCCAGGCATTCTCATCAAATTCTTTGACTACACAGATATGGTATCTTGTCTCAAGAAACTACCCAAAACTCCAGCATTTGTTCATGCCGTCAACATATAAACATCAGATTTCAAACTCCAGCATTTCTTTTAGTGCATTAAAAGCATAAATGCACCATTATCACTTCATGTATTGCCACACCGACTGATCTTGAAGATGACATGCTAAAAACGATTGCAGTTGGTGCACAGGTAAAATCAGTGTCAATATATGCTGGCACATGTACGGGCTTGTAGCATAGATGGAAGCAAATTGGGGTCATAAAGGAGCAAAACACAAACTTCAACAAATTTTAATCACAAAAAGTCACTTCAGAGAATTATAATTACAAACTTCGAGTAATTGATAAATGACATTTTGAACATGCTTCACATATGTGGAGCAAATGTATTTCCAGTCACTTCATTATTTAATCCATAAATATATCATATTGATCATGATCATTATCTTCACATATCGTATTAAGCATTCTTGAAACTACATTCGTTTGAGCTTCAACGGTGACAAGAGACCCTGGGGTAGGGGTTGAGACCACCCAAGTAATAGCTTTCCAATCAAGCCTTTTAAAACAATTAGCATGTAGTGGATACAAATCAAAGAGCTCCCTCTATATCATCAAACAACAGGAACATAGAGTACAAAGAAAATTCATCCTTTGACTTGAACTAAGTCATACAAAATGACTATTACCTAAGAGGTTCAGTCCCTTGGAAGATGGGGACTGATGCAATCCTTTTTAACGAAAACTGGTTAAGAATGATAGTATATACCTGCAAATTTTCAAACTACTATCCAGCTTCTTTTGATAGTTTATCCTAAATTTCGACTAATAAGAAAGCACTAAATGTGGGAGAAAGAGAAACAGCAAATAAACTGCAGAATGCAAATGAAATGCTGAAACAGAGACAAAATTTCAAGTTTACCAAAATGCAATGGAAGAACTTCTTGGACTCATCGTCACGTCTGAAGGCCTCAAAAGCAAAAGATTAAAAACATATTTGGCTCTAAGGACACAAAATACTTGAACCCAACCAACCAAATAAGGCAGGCAAAGTAAAGAAGAAAGCGGCTTCCAAGGGTGGATAAAAATTTGACCGAAAATAATTAAGAACCTGACATAAGAATTATCTTCCAGGATCAAATTTAGAGCATATAAACGATCAACAAATTTGTAATAAAAACTAATCCAAAACAATAGGTACTTGAAAATAGTGTGTGTTGTGAAAACAATACGCATTGGGGAATTGCCCCCAAAATCACCCCAATGGCCCTATCTTCCCTACTATCAGTATTAGAGCAGTAATTGAACCCAGCAATAAATCAGAAATATTCATGCAAAGAATGCCAGAAGAATCCAATGAGCATTTAAGAGCAGAAGAACAACTGGCAAAGCCTGAAACTTGGTATAATTTAAATGCCATAACAAAAGGATAAACATAAACGAATCAATTAGAAAGAAAAAAAAAAGTTTTACTGGAGGTGAAAGAAAACAAATTTGGCCATCTCACATTCAATACGATTCTGAGCTTGAAGAACACGGAAATTTCATGCTTCCTTATCCCCTGAAGCTTTATTCTTCTGTCAAAGCACTCATGTGCACATTTGAAATAAGCTTATTGCAATATTAGATACCCACAATTTGAAAATTTTATAATCTCAATTACTTTTATTAACTGAATTGCCTCTAAATTTTCTGCATAATTCGGTTGGTTTTAGATTTCATAGAAGATGGAGAAGTTCTTGGACTAATTTACGATAGGGTTGGAACAGAAGATGGAGAAACCAATCGCACTGATGGATCTCAATCTACCATCCAACTGTATCATTATGAAAAGACCCAATAACCAAAACTACAAGCTCACATCAATAACTAATTAAAGGGTAAAACTGAGAGATAAGGGTTAGCTAGTAAAATCACATTGCCACATCACCTACCAGCCGCACATCCCAACTCAATCGTAACTCCAACAAATCAAATGTTCACCTGATATTCCATATTTAGCCACCTAGTCAAGGTGTCCATAGGGACCATGACTACTGTTCATAAGCCAACTCTCCTTTTTATTCCTTTTAGGATATACAGACGCGCACATAATAGAGCCGCATAACCACTTAAATCCACCATGTTAGCATGTATGACAAGCCTGTTGGAATGTTCCCTTTCAGAGAATGACTCTAAATGTTTCATATATATATATATTTATAATATATATATATATATATATATATATATACACACACTACATTGTCACCTAATGAAGAGCCAGTATTATTTGAACAGTGATTTTTTTTTTTTTTTTTTTACATTTCGGGAGAGATTTAGGCTTAGTTTGGGAGTTTATGAAGGAAGAGAAAAGATAACTTAAGGAAAGAAAGGAAAAGAAGGGAAAAGATGCATATTTCATTTGGGAGTTCAATGAAACAAAAGAAAAGAAACATCTTTCTTTTATTCAAGAGTTGGAGAGATATGGAAAGAAAGGATCTTATAATAATATAACTTTACGTATTTTCCCTTTCAATTTTTAAATCAAAGTTCAAAGATTTGCTTTTTTGTTCTAATAAGTAGAATATTTGGGCAAAATAAATTTCTAAAACAATTACATATACATTCTCACAAGGTGAATAGTAATAAGTTGAGTTCCCAATTGGTGCAAGACAAATTTCTGATACATCAGGCATGATAACTTTTTTATGTCTCTATACGCATGCCTTTATGGGATCGGCATTGTTATCCAAACTAGGAGGCATAAACACGTTTCGCGCAATGAAAATGTAAAATGCCCTACCCACTTTTGTATAGAGCAAAAAGAAAAATATATGAAATAATAAAACTCTTGTATTACAACCAATTGTCTATATCTCAAGTTTGAAAAGTCTTTAATTCATAATTATGTGTTTACATTTTAAATTGCATATAAATGACTGAAAACAAAGAAAAAAAATAAGTGTTTGATAGTTACATATAAAAAAAGTAAGGGAACCCGTTTCCCCATAAACTACCAGCTCTTTATGTGTTTTCTTTATCGAATAAAAATTACCAACTTTTTATAGGCATGATTTTCTAAAATGGAATTTTTTACCTTTTATTGTACCTACAACTGGTTTTCTTACTTTTTATTATTATCCTTGTAAACAAAATATGGCTATGATTTTTGATTAATAATATGCTTAAAGAAAGCAAAATTATTACAAAACAAAAAGAAAATATACACTAACTAAGCATTGTATTTTTAGGCAACTTAACATCAATTTTATTATGATTCTTTCTAAATAATTCTAACTAATATAGACAAAAAAGACAAAATTATTGATGAAAATATAGGACTAAGAAGAGATCCCATTAACCCTCCTATTGTTTTTTTGTTATTAGTTGAAAGTATAGGACAAAGAAGAGCTTTGCATTGATGCCTTTACCATCAGCTTTAGGACACATTGAATAATAAATTTTTGTATCAACTTTTAAAGTATAAAATTGTCATATTGAAAATAAGTTTTGGCACTCACGAAGTTTCCGTCCTTTTCTTCCCAATTTTGGGCGGAAAAATTTTCGCCAATTAGAGGGGCTTTTAACCATTCATTTCATTTCTTTTTCATCCTTGTTTTAACTCCCAAAGAAACGAAATGATAAGACTTTCTTTCAAGATCCTATCTTTTTTACCCTTTTCTGTCCATCCAAATGAAGCCTAAATGAGCATCCAATATATTGCTCGGCAAGAAACTTTCTTTATTCGGATTTCAAATCAATCCTACTGCTAGATGAACCATATCTTGAAAGGTTCCTAGCCTACCCTATATGATAGGTGGTGGCGGAACTAGCAGATTGGTGCAATAATATTAGTTTGACTTATAATATGTGGTTATATGAATTTTGGATACTATTAAATGTCCATCATGAGTTTAATAGAATTGTACCTCTTCATTCTTCTAGCAGTCAAAATTCAGTTAAAATTAACACTGTTGATATGAGTACTTAGTAGTCTCTAGATATTGCACTCGTAGTCACTACTAATATTAGTAATTACTATCAGTATTACTAATGGTAGAAATTATTAGAATATTACTAGTAATATCAGTGGCCACTAGTAATTAAGAGCATATTAGTAATTACTAATTATAATAGTAACATTAGTAATATTAGTAATAAAAAACAACTAAAGTGGATAAGTTGAAGTCGCACCAACAGTTATCGTTCAGAATATTTAACAAATAATCCGGTTTCTGTTTCTTGCATGACCGAGTCTTAGTATTTGAAGTCACTCACCAGAGTGGAAGCATAATATCTTATAATTAGATCGCTGTTAACGGCCAGGAATTTTTCCAGTCTTCCACTAAGGAAATACTGTGCACTCTGTAAGCTTTTTCAACTAAGGAAATAATATTTGAAGTCACTCCCCAGAGTGGAAGGACTTTTAACTTTTGTTGTCATCCTGTTTAGCTTCCAATTGTCAAAACTCATCATTTTGATTTATCCTCGAACCTTGGCAATTAGTTTTAAGTGGTCCTTATGTCCCAGTTGATGTACTGAGATCCCACCCAAGGCTGTAAAAATACATGTCTTGAATTGCAATAAATCCTCAAAATGCGTTTCATGAAACGTTTTCACTTACTGATTTGTTCCATGGTTGCTTTTCTTTGTTTTTCTAACTAGGTACCGACTAATCTTTCTTGATCACTCTTGAACCATTGAAGCAACTGTTAGCCAGTGTTTTTGCAAAATTAACAAGGCTACTTAATTGATCATTTAGGCAAGTTTTGTACATATAACTGTAGTGGTCATAATAGATTCCGAGTCCCAATGAGTTAATCAAGTCCATAGGGACTTTTAGGTAGGATGAGCTTAAGATTTTCTTTTTTTTTTTGAAAGAAATGATTAATCTAAAAAATACCCAACACATAATAGGAATACTTGGGGGCTATTTGGCTCTAGAGAAGTAGTGAAGTATCGCAATCAAGTCAAGTACAAATATTTCCACGCAATGATTTTAGGCATACGTGTTTTAGAGAATGATGTATCTTTTGCCTTAATGTCTATGTCAAGTAAACTTGGCAAGAGTAGTTAGATTTAGGAGTTAAAATAGATAATCTAAGGGCATAAGAGTGTTCTCCACGATTTATAGTGGTTGACCACCACAAAAATTATGGTTGATCCATGACGGGTCTTTCATTAGCACCACAAAGAGTTTTAAGTTTACTCACAGTGTGTTCTCCATCATTAGGATAGTTTTTCCAAAGGTGTTTCAACCTTAGTCAGTTGTTCGCAATTCCATTCACCTTCTAGGATAGAAGATAGCCACGTACCTGCAGTCTTCCCTACCAATTTCCTCTTTAATAAATCGAAATCTTTAATAGATCGAAATCCATACTACTGAGACCAATATATAATGCAATCCCTCTCCCTCCTTCATGTAGCAACATTGGCCATGGAGAAATTTCACCACCTTTCCCCACTTGGACTTGTGTTGCTATGTTTTCTTTCAGCTTCCTTCGCCATGTTCCCGACCAGTATTACCACTGATCAGTCCTCTCTTCTTGCCTTGAGAGCTCACATTTCAGTTGACCCTCTACAAATCTTGGCCAAAAACTGGTCTGTTGGCTTTTCGGTCTGCGATTGGATTGGAGTCTCTTGTGGCTCTCGTCATCGTACAGTGAGTCATTATCATCATCTGAAAGGAAGACTTACGATGAACGATGATGAGTTGTCGAAATGGTCTCTGGAGTCAACATATGTGAGCACTTTACAAAAAGTTCTGTCAACTTTGGAATTCGAGCGCGACGAAGAAAAAGGTCAGGAAAAGCAAAGTGAATTTCTTTGAAGGAAGACTTGCCGTCAATGAGAACGGTCTCTGGACTTGCTGTACATGAAGGAAGACCTCACAAAAAGTTTTAGTGCTAAGAGGCCTAAGAAGTTTCCCGGAAATAATCTCTGCAAGTTCGAGAACTGAAATTGCTTTCAACTTTATTTGTTCATTGCCATAAAACCCACAGTGAATTCCGTGTTCAAAGCATCCATCATTTGTAGTATTTATGTTAGGATTCGTATTTCTAATATGTATTGTGTAGTTAACTAATTGTATTGTGTTAGGACCGGGCCAGGAAATAGACAAACTCAAGTTAGCACAAATTAGGCGGTATAACCGACCATATAATAGATAGGCGGTAGATACCAGCCATATAATAATTAGGCGGTAAAACCGACCATATAAAGACGGATAACAAAGCAAATAAAAGACACAGAAGATTTACGTGGTTCGGTCAAATTGACCTACGTCCACGGGCGAGGGAGGAGCAATATTTCTACTATGAAGAAGAAATACAAAAGACCGTAGGAAAGTGGTTCCTAGGCCAATAGGCACTTACAAAAGAGTTTAGAAAATATTCCTAAACTCAAATCAAGAGAGCCTAAAATATTTGACTGAATGGGCTAGATTACTCAAGAAGCTAATAGCCCATATAACTCTCTTGAGTGGTGCGAGTTAATTCCTTCAATAAGCTTCCTTATTTATAGGAAACCAGAGAAGGCTTTCCTCAAGCCTTTGTCGATGTGGGATGCAAAATTTTGCCACCAATTCAACCGTGGTGGGCGTTGAAAAGTCAACAAATCTCCACCTTGGCATAATTTTGGATTCCACCCAAAAAACTGCTCCACCTTCTTCACATAAGCCCCAATGGGCTTAAATCACCAATAACGAACACCAATCAAGTTCAAGCACTGTTTGAACTTGTAAATTGGAAGAGGTTTCGTAAACATATCGGCTGGATTGTCCTTAGTATTGATTTTCTGAATAAGGACTTTTCCCTCAGCAATGATATCCCGAATGAAGTGATACTTCACATCAATGTGTTTCGTCCTCTCATGATACATCTGATCTTTAGTCAAGTGTATGGCACTTTGACTATCACAGTGAATATCAGTAACACCTTGATATAGACTTAGCTCGCTAAATAAACTCTTCAACCACAAGGCTTCTTTGATTGCCTCGGTCACAGCCATATATTCTGCTTCAGTAGTAGACAAAGCTACGACAGGTTGTAGAGTAGCTTTCCAACTAACAGCACAACCGCCAATGCAAAATACATAGCCTGAAAGTGATCTTCTCCTGTCAAGATCTCCAGCGTAGTCTGAGTCTACAAAACCAACCAAAGTGTTATTATTTCTTCCAAACTCCAAACATGCATTTGAAGTACCTCGCAAGTATCTGAGAATCCACTTCACAGCTTGCCAATGTGTTTTACCAGGGCAAGACATATATCTGCTAACAACACTGACTGCTTGTGCAATATCTGGACGAGTACAAACCATTGCATACATAATACTGCCGACTGCACTGGAATAAGGAACCCGTGCCATATAATCTTCCTCTTCATCTGATTTTGGTGATTGAGCAGCAGATAGCCGAAAATGGCTAGCAAGAGGAGTAGATACTGGTTTAGCATCTTTCATGCCAAAACGCTCCAAAACTTTCTCAAGGTAATTTTTCTGGGTCAAGAATAACTTCCCTACTCCTCGATCTCTCTTGATATCCATGCCAAGAATTTTCTTAGCTGCTCCCAAATCTTTCATTTCAAATTCACTATTTAACTGCAGTTTCAAAGTGTGAATTTCTGACAAATTCTTGGCAGCAATGAGCATGTCATCAACATAAAGCAGCAAATAAATGAAAGAACCATCATTTAACTTCCGGAAATAAACACAACTATCATACATGCTCCTCAAATAACCATGACCCAACATAAAGGAATCAAACCTTTTATACCATTGTCTTGGAGACTGCTTCAATCCATATAAGGATTTCTTCAATAAGCAAACATGGTCTTCCTTACCTTCAATCTCAAAACCCTGGGGTTGCTTCATATAAATTTGTTCTTCAAGTTCGCCATGTAAGAAAGCTGTCTTAACATCAAGCTGCTCTAACTCCAAATTATACATGGCTACTAAAGCAAGCAAAACACGAATAGAGCTATGTTTAACAACAGGTGAGAATATATCATTAAAATCAACACCTTGTACCTGACTATAGCCCTTTGCAACCAATCGTGCTTTATATCTTGCATCTTCAACCCCTGGAATACCTTCCTTCTTCTTGAAGACCCATTTGCATCCAACAATTTTCTTAGCTGACGGCGGCTTTACAAGAACCCAAGTTTCATTACGATGAAGAGATTCAATTTCTTCATTCATCGCAATCAACCACTTTGCAGAATCATCACAAGAAACTGCTTCTGAATAGGTGGAAGGCTCACCAACTGCATCAGTTTCTTCTGCAATAGACAAAGCATATGCAACTAAATTTGCATATCTTTGTGGTGGTCGAATGTCTCTCCTTTGTCTATCTCTGGCTATGGAATATTCCTCTTCTTCTGAACTATCTTCAACAGTAGATTCAGGTGTATCTACTGGCACTTGTTGAATAGAAGATTTGGACTGAGAAGGACCAGAACTGCCAATATCAAGCTCCACCTGCTTCTGTGTACTATTAGTAGTACAAGGACTAGAAGACTCCTTCTTGGAAGATAACATAGACAATTCATCAAAAGTAACATCTCTACTGATTACAAATTTTGGGAATTTGGGATCAGGACACCATAATCTGTATCCTTTCACCCCAGAAGCATACCCAAGAAAAATGCACTTTTTAGCCCTAGGCTCCAATTTTCCATCATTCACGTGCATGTATGCTGGACACCCAAAAACTTTTAAATTGGAGTAATCAGCAGGAGTACCTGACCAAACTTCCTCAGGAGTTTTGAAATCAAGAGATGCAGAAGGAGAACGGTTGACAATATAAGAGGCCATATTGATCGCCTCTGCCCAAAAGTCGTTTGTCAACCCTGCATTGGAGATCATACATCTTGCTCTCTCCAAAAGAGTTCTGTTCATACGTTCGGCCACACCATTTTGTTGAGGCGTCATCCTGACGGTGTGATGCCGAACAATTCCTTCATTCTTGCAGAATTCATTAAATTCACCTCCACAAAATTCCATGCCATTATCTGTTCTCAACCGCTTAATATGCTTTCCTGTTTGTTTCTCAATCAAAACTTTCCATTGCTTGAAAGTTAGGAAAACATCATTTTTATGCTTAAGAAAATAGACCCAAACTTTCCTTGAATAATCATCAATGAAAGTCAACATGTACCTGGCACCTCCTTTAGAAGAAGCACGAGAAGGCCCCCAGAGGTCTGAATGAATGTAGTCTAAAGTTCCTTTGGTCCTGTGAACTGCCGGCAACTGGAAGCTAACTCTCTTCTGCTTTCCAAAAATGCAATGTTCACAGAGCCCCATCTTTCCAATACTTTGACTACCAAGAAGACCTCGTTTGCATAAGATAGATAAGCCTTTCTCGCTCATATGCCCCAATCTCATGTGCCATAATTTGGTAAAATCAGAATCAGACAAAGTTGATGTAGAAACAGCAGCAGCACCTGTAACAGTAGATCCCTGCAAAATATATAAAGTACCAGATCTGTGTGCCTTCATAACAACAAGGGCTCCTCGACTGATTTTGAGAACTCCATCTCCACCTGAATACCTGCACCCAATAGACTCAAGAGTGCCTAAAGAGATGAGATTTTTCTTCAAATCTGGAACATGTCTAACATCTGTGAGCGTCCTCACAATACCATCGTACATTTTAATCCGAATTGTGCCTTTGCCAACAACTTTACAAACAGCGTTGTTGCCCATTAAGACAACTCCACCTTCAGCTGATTCATATGTTGAAAACCAGTCCCTATTGGGACACATATGATATGAACAACCCGAATCTAAAATCCACTCATTGTTAGACCTAAAATTATTTTCCGTTGCACAGAAAATGGTTCCATCATTCTCATCAGCTGCTATACTAGCCTCAGCGGATTCAGTATTTTTCTCAACAAATTTCCCTTTTTGCTTTTCTTTATTTTTCAATTTAAAGCAATCAGAGATAACATGGCCCTTCTTTTTACAATAATTGCACACCACATTTTTATGTCTGGATTTGGATCTACTTCTATTTTCTGTGTTTCTCTTTTCAGATCTACCCCGAACAAACAAGCCATCGGCTTGACTCCCACTAGTTTCCCCAGTAATATCCCTATCTATCTGCTCTTTAGATTTTAATGCAGATTTAATTTCCCGATACGAAATTGTTTCCTTTCCATAAATCATAGTATCGCGGAAATGCTTAAAAGACTGGGGAAGGGAACACAAAAGTAATAGGGCTTGATCTTCATCATCAATTTTCGAATCTATATTCCCCAAATCCATAATAATGGAATCAAATTTATCAAGATGGGAGAGTATAGATGTACCTTCAGACATCCGAAGCATGTACAAACTCTGCTTCAAATATAGCCGATTTTCGACTGTCTTCTTCATATACAAGGCTTTCAATTTATCCCACATAGCCTTGGCCGAAGTCTCCGTTGCTACCTCACGCAATACCTCATCGGAGAGGTTTAAGATTATGCTGGATCTGGCCTTCTTATCCATATCGGCGAAATCCGCATCCTTGACATCTTCTGGTTTGTTCTCGATTCCGTGAATCGCTAGATCAACTCCGTCTTGAACAAGAATGGCCTCCATCTTGAGCTGCCACATTCCGAAGTTGACATTCCTGTCGAATTTCTCGACAACCGTCTTTGTTATCGTCATTGTTGCCACAAATTCTGTAACTTGAAGTTTGTCTCAAAAAACTGGCCAAACAAATATGCAAGTCTCGTGAGCGGGCCCCACAGGGTGAGCGGGCCCCACGAGATAGGCGGGCCCCACGGGATGAAAGGACCCCACAAGGTGAGCGGGCCCCACGGATAAACGGACCCCACAGGATGAGTGGGCCCCACAGGATGGACGGACCCCACCAGATGAACGGGCCCCACCAGATGAACCTGTCTTGCAAAATATAACAACCAGCTCTGATACCAGTTTGTTAGGACCGGGCCAGGAAATAGACAAACTCAAGTTAGCACAAATTAGGCGGTATAACCGACCATATAATAGATAGGCGGTAGATACCAGCCATATAATAATTAGGCGGTAAAACCGACCATATAAAGACGGATAACAAAGCAAATAAAAGACACAGAAGATTTACGTGGTTCGGTCAAATTGACCTACGTCCACGGGCGAGGGAGGAGCAATATTTCTACTATGAAGAAGAAATACAAAAGACCGTAGGAAAGTGGTTCCTAGGCCAATAGGCACTTACAAAAGAGTTTAGAAAATATTCCTAAACTCAAATCAAGAGAGCCTAAAATATTTGACTGAATGGGCTAGATTACTCAAGAAGCTAATAGCCCATATAACTCTCTTGAGTGGTGCGAGTTAATTCCTTCAATAAGCTTCCTTATTTATAGGAAACCAGAGAAGGCTTTCCTCAAGCCTTTGTCGATGTGGGATGCAAAATTTTGCCACCAATTCAACCGTGGTGGGCGTTGAAAAGTCAACATATTGCATTATTGCCACGAAGGAACATCATACAATGCAGTTTTGTCTACACAAAAGTCTTGGTTCAGTTTGGCTTTTACATCTTATTTTTAGTTGTTAAACTTTAATTTATTTATTTTGAAAGCAGAAAGTATTTGGTTCACAAAAGTCTTGGTTCAGTTTGGCTTTTACATCTTATTTTTAGTTGTTAAACTTTAATTTATTTATTTTGAAAGCAGAAAGTATTTGGTTTAGAGGTTCCAATAAAAATGCTTAATTGTTTGTTGCTGGAAAATTACTTGAAGAAAAATGTGAAGACATCGTACTTCTATTGTACCTCAAAAAAGTAATAATACAATCCCAAATTATATATGATAGGTTCGATAGGATTTTCATATTTCAAACAGTGTAATAGTGCTTTAGATGTGGCAGAATAAGGACACATATTTGGCTATAGGGCAGAGTATTTTAACAGGTTTGATCAATATGCTAAATCACAAAATTAGCAAGTGATTATATGTAACAATGGCAAAAAATTGTGTTAAAGACGAACCAATCTCCTATGAGGATTACATTTAATTTTTTAAAAATTGCTGAACAACACTATACCAACGACTTCCATTTTTGCATCTAATTTATTATCAATTTCTTATATCTGTTAATCATCAGAAATAGTAATATTTGCCTAGCATAACTTTTTAGAATACTACACTTTTGTACTCAGTATACTGACACGTGTGAAGCAAAGGTACTATTATTATTAGGGCAAATTATCCAATTGGCTCTTGAACTCTTTGTCTAGATAAAAATAAGTCTCTCATCTATTTTTTGCTGACTTTAAGCCCTCAAACTTGTAAAATTAGGCACTCGTGACCCTTTTAGCCAGTTTCTCCGATTTTGCAACCGGAAAGGCCAATTCGCACGAATGCCAGTGTGCTTCTTCAAAGGGCATTTTTGTATGCATTTTCTAAACAAAAAGGGAACAACTCCTTTATAAAAAAATATTTTATAACTCTCGTCGCCGCCGCTTTCTCTCTCCTCATTCTCTGCACTTTTTGTTTCCGCAAAGTCTCCCGCAAACGCACCGTCCCATCTTCAGACACCGATTCCAACCGCTTCTCCTACTCCTCCCTCCGCCGGGCCACCTCCACTTTCTCCCCCTCTCTTCGCCTCAGTCAAGGTGGCTTCGGCTCCGTCTACCGAGGCACCCTTACGCCTGGCATCCAAGTAGCCGTTAAGCTCATGGATTCCGAGTCCCTACAAGGCAAGCGCGAGTTTTAGAACGAGCTGTTTTTAGCCGGGAGAATAGATTCCAAATACATGTTACTAGGCTTGGGGGGAGAAAAACCTACTCGTTTTTTAGGAAGAAAAACCGCCCTTAGGAATCTCCCCACTGCTCGTTTATGAGCTCATGGCTAGTGGAAGCTTGCAGGATTGTCTATTGCATCGTAAGTCTGCTGAATTAAAAGATTGGAACAAAAGATTTTCAATTGCTTTAGATATAGCTAAAGGGCTCGAATACTTGCATCATTTCTGTGATCCTCCTATAGTTCACGGTGATATTAAGCCTAGTCATGTTCTATTGGATGCTAATTTTGATGCTAAAATTGGCGATTTTGGGTTAGCAAGGTTAAAATCAGATAAGGGTCAGGTTGAGATTGAGGTGAAAAAAGAGGGTAATTCGGTGAATGGGGTGGTGGAGGATAATGGATCAGTAGCTGAGAAGACGGAGAGTATGAATCTGTGTGATAACGGCTAGTGTTTGTGATGGGTGTGATGGGGGTGTGGAACAGTCCTCAGAGAGTTGTTTTGATGCGGTGGAGGCTTCCCCAGAGACGGCGCTAACTGCAGAGTTGTCCCCGGAGACAACTATGGTGGTCTCGCCGAGAACAGTGGCTGCAATGGCATCTCCACTAGAAGGTTTGGACAAGAATAGTGTTTTAGCGGCTAATTTTGATAGGACTGGTGTCCAGAGTGGGGGAGAATTGGGCAGTCGAAGGAATAGCTATGACTCTGCTAGTAGGGAGATTCCTAAGAGCGGCGGTATCACTCTCCTACAGAGAATGAGAAGAGAGAAAGCAGCGTCAACGAGGGTCTTGCAGAAATGGAGGGAAGAAGGAGAAGTTGTTCCCTTTTTGCTTAGAAGATGCGGATAAAAATGCCCTTTGAAGAAGCACACTGGCATTCGTGTGAATTAGCCTTCCAGTTGCAAAACCGGAGAAACTGGCTAAAAGGGTCACGGGTGTCCAATTTTACAAGTTCGAGGGCTTAAAGTCAGCAAAAAATAGATGTGGGGCTTATTTTTACCTAGACAAAGAGTTCAAGGGCCAATTGGATAATTTGTCCTTATTATTATTATTAGTTACAAGAAAGCCAGCGATACCTTAATTTAGTGGTAAAAACAATTAAAGGGAAGGACCAAAAAAAAAAGAGGTTTTGGATTCAAATGTTACTAAATGAATGTTTAGTCTTGATTTTATGTTATTATTTGTCCCACCATTTGGGATCAGTTTGTCAAGCTGCTGAATTATATCTCGATGCAACCATTTGATTAGTCGTAATATTAAAGGAAAAAAAGAAGAAGAAAGAACCCTATAACTAAATGCTTTGGTAAGTATGGTTAATTGTGTTGTGTTACAGCATATAAAAAAATTTAAACAAAATTAACAAAATGTAACCAAATGCTTTCCTAAACATGTTGGCGTAAACAAAATTTGCCTATGTCTGAGAAGAATAAATTGAAAAAATAAGTACTTTGTTTAGTAGTTATACAAAGACAATCTTTACTGTCCCAAAAAGAAAAAAACAACAAAACACTAGGAAATTACAGGTTGTCCCAAATTAATAGAAGACTTTGTTTAAGTAAATTTGCTAATTCATAATTTGAGCTGCTTCTATTTGTATGATTCCACAAATCTCAGCAACGTTATTAACCACGAACTCCATTATTCTTGCATGTGTGGGACCGAAGCATCCTTAATTTTCTAGTGCTTCGTGCACGATTGAGTTGAAGTTGCATAGGTCACAAATTTTCTGTCCAAAGTCGTCGTTAGTCATCGTTCAGAATAGTTGAGGAACATCCAATTTTGTTTCTTGCATAAGACCAAGACTTAGTAAGGTCAAGTCACCAGAGTCCAGTATGGAATCTTGGAGGAATTTTCCCAGTCTTCCCACTCAATGTAACTATTTTTTTTTATCCTTTTTAACGTCCAAATGTGAAAACTCATCATTTTGATTAACCCTTGAACTTTGGCGAATTAGTTTTGATCATGGATCTTTAGATTTTAATAAGATTCCCACCAAGGTTAAAGAAAGATGCCTTGATTGGATTGCAATGAATCTGGAATTCCCAGTGCTGTTCCTTGAAGTTTGTCAACTAACTAATTTGCGTCAAGGATTTTTTCAATCTTTGTTTCTTAAGGTACTAACTAATTCTTTATTAATGACTCTTGAACTATAAAAGCAGCTTTCGCCATTGTTTTTGAAAAATAACATGGATTATTTATTCAGGAAAATTCTCTACAAAGAATAGAAGCAACATTTGTAAATACATAGTTAATCGGTGCAAGTAGTGTTAGACAACCACAACATTAAATTGATCAAACAACGACTGATTATCTTATCCTTTAGTTTGATTAATTAGTGCCCAATACACTAATTAAGAGCGATCCAGGCGTTAGATTTTTCAGAAAGTGCATAAGATATCACTTCTTCACAGTGCCAATGATAGAGTTGCATGTCGCTCTTTATTTATTTATTTTTTCCCTGGCATCCAAAAAAACATAATTTGAAAGAAGACTTGTGTACAATGAGATTGGTTTCTGGAGTCAACACCTATGAAGGCTTCACAAAATATTCTAGTGCAGCTAAAACTGTAAGAGGCCTAAGAGATTTTCTCTGAACTCCGACATCTCCGGAAAGCAAAAGAAACTTAAAAAGAAAAAAAGATTTTTTTTCATGAAGGCATAGTACTAAATAATCTGAAAATGGATCTATATGGAGTCCATGGCCATGAAAATTACAGTAATTTCCTTGATGCTAGGATTGGCATTCATTGTGTAGTATGTGGTTAACTAATCTTACATTTCATTATTTATTATAGTTATTGAACTTTGTTTATTTAATTGCAGAAAAGAATTGGTTTAGACTCTCCAATAATAATGTATAATTGTTCGTCGCTGTCAATTACTTGTGTAAAAATATGACAAGGTCATAGGTGTAGGTTCAATTCTACAGAAATTATTCATTAAAGAGTAAGGATACAAATTTCGTTTTATAATTGAGTAATCTACTGTTTGATCAATATGCCAAATCACAAAATTGGCAAGAAATTATATTCAACAATGTGGAAAATTGAGCAAAAGACAAACCAATCTCATACTGTCTTTTCTAAGAAACTATTAAAGTATTGCTCAACAACATTATACTGAAAAGTTCAGCTTTTGCATCAACTTCATAATCATTTTTCTTTATATGTTTATTAGAAAGAAATAAAATTTTTGCCTAGTATAATCCTAAACAGGTAAAGACTACAGATGATTATTTTTCTACTCAGCACATGTAGCAGTAGTTTTACTATTAGGGTTCTGTTTGAATAGTTTTAAAGAGACAATTTTTACTGACCAAAAAGGAAATAAGAGCAAAATACTTAGTAATTGCAAATTTTTCAAATTAATATATGGTTTGCCTCATGAGTACACAATAAGCACTTGTTATGAGTGGTCTTAGATTTTTTTTTGGACACGTGTCGTTAATCTCAAAAAAAATTTAAATATAGGAAGTGCAATAGTTGTGATGTTTTGCATTTACATGATAAATTAAGTTATACAGATGGAAATAGCTTTTTCTTTCGTGCTATCAATGTTATTAACCAGAATCCGATTATTCTTGCACTTGTGGGGTGAAAGCATCATTGATTTACCAGCGTTTCCTGCATGATGAGATGAAATTACATCACAAATTTCTACACAAAGTCATTGTTCAGAATAGTCGAAGAACAATCACTTTAGTTTCTTGCATAATGACCAACACTTAGTATTTGAAGGTGACAAATGACTTTGTCCTGGAAAAGTTTCAATCATGTGTATTACTTATTAGTTCTAACAGAGTTTTAGTTCTTGCTTTTCGTTAGAAATTATGTACTTTTCAACATTGTTCAACTTAGCAATTTACCTGGAGGCCTTTTGGTTGTGTCCGGTTCAACTTCGAAATGTTAAAACTCATCACTTAGGATCATCTTTGAACTCTGGCAATTTATTTTTGACTGGTCCTTACACCCAAGCTTTAGTTATTTAATATATCAGTAATTGTAAGTTCTAGGAATATGGCATTATTTGAGGCTTTCTTAGAGTTTGGTAGTTTCTATGTTTGCATGTCAGGTTTATGGCTCAAGTTTAGGAAAATTTTCAAGATTCCTGGTCTTAAACAAAGTCGATTGTCCGCCTGTTAGTCTCCTTAAGTTTTTGGTCAATGAATAGTTTAGTGGCCAATGTTGAGACCTCAGAATATAAAGATCCTAGGTTCTAATCTCCTTATTCCCTCCTCACTTCTTAAATTTCATCCTTCTCCTATTAAAGAAAAAAAATTCCGAATCCAATTGATTAGTTAGTTTCCTATGTGTAATTGGTTTTCTAGTCCAAGTCAGTAGCATTGTTTCTTTCAGTCCTTCAATAGAATATATATACTCATAATAGTGCTACGTTAATATTTTAATAAATTTGAAATGAACAGACTTAGAACCTACAATATAAAAGCCTTTGTTTAATTAAGAATTTTTAGTTGATAACAAGATTTGGAATTAACACAAAAGTTAAGGGATTAAATAACGAATTTCCCATTTTTGCTTTCTCCTTCACACATTTGAAGTCCCTTAGATAGATTAACCATGCATCGCTTCCCTCTCTTTTTATTTATTTATTCACTTTATTTATTTTAATTTTGTATATTTATTTTAATTTAATTTTTGGTTATTTGAGAGGCATTTAAATGCCAAATTGTAATAGTTAGGTTATCATTTTATTTCATTTCATTCTTTACCCCTTTAGATTGTAGTTAGGACCTCTTAATGTAATAGTTAAGTCCTTATTTGCTTTATTTGCTTTTTGTGTTTTGCATGCCTATGTGTTACGTGTTACTCACTTTTTTAGACCCTTGCATCTAGATATCATGCTTATGTGCTATGTGTTTTATGTGATATTATGTGTTTACTTGCTTTTATTATATTTATATGAATAGTATAGTTATAATTAATGCATGACGTCACCATACTAGTCCAACGCTAGTTGTGGCATTTTTTTTTCGATTCCACACTAGTCCAACGCTAATTATGGCCTCATTTTCCATTTCTCACTAGTCCAACGCTAGTGAGAATTTATAGATATGGGTTAGTCCAATACTAGACCCTTAGAAACCATCCAAACGCTAGATCATGTTTGTGTGACAATCACTACATTTGCTTGCATATTTTCTATCTTTTAGGGTTTTTATCATATTGCATGACATTTTCCTTATATGTACATCCCTTATCCCATATTTCCCTTATATGTATATTCCTTATCCCTACGTGTGAAACATGGCATTAGACTTGCATTTCATTTAAGAAAATTAGAACTAGAGTAGATCATTCGCTTGATTAGATAGGAAATACCCCTCGAATATGGGATATGGACGAGTATGACTCTCTAACTTTAACAAGCTCGTATTCCCCCTATTAAAGGGAAAATTAAAATCACGAATTTTTTCTCCACACCCATTATGATGCATTCTCTTAGGACATATATATATATTTGTATATTATTATCTTTCTTCGAGTCTTACTTTTGCAAATTTCGTGACCTCTTCAAAAAGTCACTTTTTGATATCGCAATTAATGTGATTTGCACCAATTAAGCTTTTTGAAGAGATATTCCGATCCCCCGATGTCCTTCTAGGTTTAGGTTTTGCATCCATAATAGTGACATTCAAATGTGATAAATTTTTAGGTTAAAATAAGAAAATTTTTGACTAAATCACGCAACTAGCCTTGGCTAGATTGAAAGGGTATCTTGGATTTTATCCTTGCCTTCCCTTTCTTCAACCGTGACTCCCGACTCCTTTTTCTCTGATTTTCGAAGACTTGGAGTCGTTTAAAAAGGGTTTTCTCTACTTTTCATTTAAAAAATTTATTTTAGGTGATTTGGTACACCTTAACTCAATACCAAGTGGCGACTTCTATTTTTCATTAAAAATTCTTTTTAAACTATTATTTTGGATCAAAATTATCGCACTTTTTAAAGTCTCATTTAGGACCATTTTCTTTCTTTATTTTCTAAAAATTAAAAAACTTGTTTTCAAATAAAAAATTTATTTTTATAAACCCGTAATTATTTATTATTTATTTTTCATTCAAAAGTGGGGCGCGACAGGAGGGTAGGCGAAGTCACGGGTGTTAGAATGGTAGAAGGTACGATTCATGTTTCCCATTGTTTGGCTAAAATTTTGGCTATGGTGAGACCTGGGAGTTAGAGACGGACATGCAAGAAAAATACCCTGAGTTAGTTACGACTAAATGTATGAATTTCGAAGTCGATTCTCTCCCATGGAAACTAAATAAATTCTACTCTTTACATAAAGCAAATGGTGACATGGATGTATAGTCATAACTTGACTGTAAAATTCCCTAGAATAGTAGTCAAACGAATTCCAATCAGCATCACAATTACATCGTTGGTCAATGTCGTCAGTTGGAACTTAATCTGAAAACAGAAATCAAATTAACAAACATTAGCCATAATATTACTGAGACCGCTATATAATGCGACTCCTCACCCATCACGCAGCAAACATTAGCCATGGAGAAATTTCACCACCTTTCCCCACTTGGACTTGTGTTCCTATGTTTTCTTTCAGCTTCCTTAGCCATGTTCCCGACCAATATTACCACTGATCAGTCATCTCTTCTTGCCTTGAGAGCTCACATTTCGGTTGACCCTCTACAAATCTTGGCCAAAAACTGGTCTGTTGGCTCTTCGGTCTGCGATTGGATTGGAGTCTCTTGTGGCTCTCGGCATCGTAGAGTGACTGCCTTGGACATTTCAAACATGGCCCTTGTTAGGACCGGGCCAGGAAATAGACAAATTCAAGTTAGCACAAAGTAGGCGGTATAACCGACCATATAATAGATAGGCGGTAGATACCAGCCATATAATAATTAGGCGGTAAAACCGACCATATAAAGACGGATAACAAAGCAAATAAAAGACACAGAAGATTTACGTGGTTCGGTCAAATTGACCTACGTCCACGGGCGAGGGAGGAGCAATATTTCTACTATGAAGAAGAAATACAAAAGACCGTAGGAAAGTGGTTCCTAGGCCAATAGGCACTTACAAAAGAGTTTAGAAAATATTCCTAAACTCAAATCAAGAGAGCCTAAAATATTTAACTGAATGGGCTAGATGACTCAAGAAGCTAATAGCCCATATAACTCTCTTGAGTGGTGCAAGTTAAATCCTTCAATGGACCCTTCTATTTATAGGCCTCGAGTAGCCGACTTCTCTTCAGCAGGCTCCGATGTGGGATGAGAAGGAAATGAAAAAATTATGCCACAAGTCAAAGCTTGCGGCTCTGACAAAACAACAAATCTCCACCTTGGCATAATTTTGAGTCTTATTATCGACAATAGCAAAATTGCTCCACCTTCTCCACATAAGCCCCAATGGGCGTAAATCACCAACAATGAACACCAACCAAATCCAAGCACTGCTTGAATTTGTAAACTGGAAGAGGTTTCGTAAACATGTCAGCTGGATTGTCCTTGGTATTGATTTTCTGAATAAGGACTTTTCCCTCAGCAATGATATCCCGAATGAAGTGATACTTCACATCAATGTGTTTCGTCCTCTCATGATACATCTGATCTTTAGTCAAGTGTATGGCACTTTGACTATCACAGTGAATATCAATAACACCTTGATATAGACTTAGCTCGCTAAATAAACTCTTCAACCACAAGGCTTCTTTGATTGCCTCGGTCACAGCCATATATTCTGCTTCAGTAGTAGACAAAGCTACGACAGGTTGTAGAGTAGCTTTCCAACTAACAGCACAACCGCCAATGCAAAATACATAGCCTGAAAGTGATCTTCTCCTGTCAAGATCTCCAGCGTAGTCTGAGTCTACAAAACCAACCAAAGTGTTATTATTTCTTCCAAACTCCAAACATGCATTTGAAGTACCTCGCAAGTATCTGAGAATCCACTTCACAGCCTGCCAATGTGTTTTACCAGGGCAAGACATATATCTGCTAACAACACTGACTGCTTGTGCAATATCTGGACGAGTACAAACCATTGCATACATAATACTGCCGACTGCACTGGAATAAGGAACCCGTGCCATATAATCTTCCTCTTCATCTGATTTTGGTGATTGAGCAGCAGATAGCCGAAAATGGCTAGCAAGAGGAGTAGATACTGGTTTAGCATCTTTCATGCCAAAACGCTCCAAAACTTTCTCAAGGTAATTTTTCTGGGTCAAGAACAACTTCCCTACTCCTCGATCTCGCTTGATATCCATGCCAAGAATTTTCTTAGCTGCTCCCAAATCTTTCATTTCAAATTCACTATTTAACTGCAGTTTCAAAGTGTGAATTTCTGACAAATTCTTGGCAGCAATGAGCATGTCATCAACATAAAGCAGCAAATAAATGAAAGAACCATCATTTAACTTCCGGAAGTAAACACAACTATCATACATGCTCCTCAAATAACCATGACCCAACATAAAGGAATCAAACCTTTTATACCATTGTCTTGGAGACTGCTTCAATCCATATAAGGATTTCTTCAATAAGCAAACATGGTCTTCCTTACCTTCAATTTCAAAACCCTGGGGTTGTTTCATATAAATTTGTTCTTCAAGTTCGCCATGTAAGAAAGCTGTCTTAACATCAAGCTGCTCTAACTCCAAATCATACATGGCAACTAAAGCAAGTAAAACACGAATAGAGCTATGTTTAACAACAGGTGAAAACACATCATTAAAATCAACATCTTGTACCTGACTATAGCCCTTTGCAACTAATCGTGCTTTATACCTTGCATCTTCAACCCCTGGAATACCTTCCTTCTTCTTGAAGACCCACTTGCAACCGACAATTTTCTTAGCTGACGGCGGCTTTACAAGAACCCAAGTTTCATTACGATGAAAAGATTCAATTTCTTCATTCATCGCAATCAACCACTTTGCAGAATCATCACAAGAAACTGCTTCTGAATAGGTGGAAGGCTCACCAACTGCATCAGTTTCTTCTGCAACAGACAAAGCATATGCAACTAAATTTGCATATCTTTGTGGTGGTCGAATGTCTCTCCTTTGTCTATCTCTGGCTATGGAATACTCCTCTTCTTCTGAACTATCTTCAACAGTAGATTCAGGTGTATCTACTGGCACTTGTTGAATAGAAGATTTGGACTGAGAAGGACCAGAACTGCCAATATCAAGCTCCACCTGCTTCTGTGTACTATTAGTAGTACAAGGACTAGAAGACTCCTTCTTGGAAGATAACATAGACAATTCATCAAAAGTAACATCTCTACTGATTACAAATTTTGGGAATTTGGGATCAGGACACCATAATCTGTATCCTTTCACCCCAGAAGCATACCCAAGAAAAATGCACTTTTTAGCCCTAGGCTCCAATTTTCCATCATTCACGTGCATGTATGCTGGACACCCAAAAACTTTTAAATTGGAGTAATCAGCAGGAGTACCTGACCAAACTTCCTCAGGAGTTTTGAAATCAAGAGATGCAGAAGGAGAACGGTTGACAATATAACAGGCCATATTGATCGCCTCTGCCCAAAAGTCGTTTGTCAACCCTGCATTGGAGATCATACATCTTGCTCTCTCCAAAAGCGTTCTGTTCATACGTTCAGCCACACCATTTTGTTGAGGCGTCATCCTGACGGTGTGATGCCGAACAATTCCTTCATTCTTGCAGAATTCATTAAATTCACCTCCACAAAATTCCATGCCATTATCTGTTCTCAACCGCTTAATGTGTTTTCCTGTTTGCTTCTCAATCAAAACTTTCCATTGCTTGAAAGTTAGGAAAACATCATTTTTATGCTTAAGAAAATATACCCAAACTTTCCTTGAATAATCATCAATGAAAGTCAACATGTACCTGGCACCACCTTTAGAAGGAGCACGAGAAGGACCCCATAGATCTGAATGAATGTAATCAAGAGTACCTTTTGTCTTGTGAATTGCTGGTGAACTGAAGCTGACTCTTTTCTGCTTCCCAAAAATACAATGTTCACAGAATTCCAATGGCCCGGTACTTTGACCACAAAGAAGTCCCCTTTTGCTTAGTATGCCTAAGCCTTTTTCGCTCATGTGCCCCAAACGCATATGCCATAATTTGGTGATGTCTATATCTGACAAAGATGATGTTGAAACAGCAGCAGCACCTGTAACAGTAGATCCCTGCAAAATATATAAAGTACCAGATCTGTGTGCCTTCATAACAACAAGAGCTCCTCGAGTAATTTTGAGAACTCCGTCTCCACCTGAATACCTGCACCCGATAGACTCAAGAGTGCCCAAAGAGATGAGATTTTTCTTCAAATCTGGAACATGTCTAACATCTGTGAGCGTCCTCACAATACCATCGTACATTTTAATCCGAATTGTGCCTTTGCCAACAACTTTACAAACAGCGTTGTTGCCCATTAAGACAACTCCACCTTCAGCTGATTCATATGTTGAAAACCAGTCCCTGTTGGGACACATATGATACGAACAACCCGAATCTAAAATCCACTCATTGTTAGACCTAAAATTATTTTCCGTTGCACAGAAAATGGTTCCATCATTCTCATCAGCTGCTATACTAGCTTCAGCGGATTCAGTATTTTTCTCAACAAATTTCCCCTTTTGCTTTTCTTTATTTTTCAATTTAAAGCAATCAGAAATAACATGGCCCTTCTTTTTACAATAATTGCACACCACATTTTTATGTCTGGACTTGGATCTACTTCTATTTTCTGTGTTTCTTTTTTCAGATCTACCCCGAACAAACAAGCCATCGGCTTGACTCCCACTAGTTTCCCCAGTAATGTCCCTATCTATCTGCTCTTTAGATTTTAATGCAGATTTAATTTCCCGATACGAAATTGTTTCCTTTCCATAAATCATAGTATCGCGGAAATGCTTAAAAGACTGGGGAAGGGAACACAAAAGTAATAGGGCTTGATCTTCATCATCAATTTTCGAATCTATATTCCCCAAATCCATAATAATGGAATCAAATTTATCAAGATGGGAGAGTATAGATGTACCTTCAGACATCCGAAGCATGTACAAACTCTGCTTCAAATATAGCCGATTTTCGACTGTCTTCTTCATATACAAGGCTTTCAATTTATCCCACATAGCCTTGGCCGAAGTCTCCGTTGCTACCTCACGCAATACCTCATCGGAGAGGTTTAAGATTATGCTGGATCTGGCCTTCTTATCCATATCGGCGAAATCCGCATCCTTGACATCTTCTGGTTTGTTCTCGATTCCGTGAATCGCTAGATCAACTCCGTCTTGAACAAGAATGGCCTCCATCTTGAGCTGCCACATTCCGAAGTTGACATTCCTGTCGAATTTCTCGACAACCGTCTTTGTTATCGTCATTGTTGCCACAAAATCTGTAACGTGAAGTTTGCCTCAAAAACTGGCCAAACAAATATGCAAGTCTCGTGAGCGGGCCCCACAGGGTGAGCGGACCCCACGAGATAAGCGGGCCCCACGGGGATGAACGAACCCCACAAGGTGAGCGGGCCCCACGGATAACGGACCCCACAGGATGAGTGGGCCCCACAGGATGGACGGACCCCACCAGATGAACGGGCCCCACCAGATGAACCTGTCTTGCAAAATATAACAACCAGCTCTGATACCAGTTTGTTAGGACCGGGCCAGGAAATAGACAAATTCAAGTTAGCACAAAGTAGGCGGTATAACCGACCATATAATAGATAGGCGGTAGATACCAGCCATATAATAATTAGGCGGTAAAACCGACCATATAAAGACGGATAACAAAGCAAATAAAAGACACAGAAGATTTACGTGGTTCGGTCAAATTGACCTACATCCACGGGCGAGGGAGGAGCAATATTTCTACTATGAAGAAGAAATACAAAAGACCGTAGGAAAGTGGTTCCTAGGCCAATAGGCACTTACAAAAGAGTTTAGAAAATATTCCTAAACTCAAAATAAGAGAGTCTAAAATATTTGACTAAATGGGCTAAATGACTCAAGAAGCTAATAGCCCATATAACTCTCTTAAGTGGTGCTCTTAAACTTCTCAAAGGCCTTCTCTATTTATAGGCCTCGAGTAGCCGACTTCTCTTCAGCAGGCTCCGATGTGGGATGAGAAGGAAATGAAAAAATTATGCCACAAGTCAAAGCTTGCGGCCCTGACAAAACAACAGCCCTTATAGGCATCATCCCTCCACAACTGGGAAATCTCTCATTTCTTGTTTCTCTTGACATGAGTGCGAACAACTTCCATGGAGAAGTACCACATGAGTTTGTTGGATTGCGACGATTAAAACTGCTTTATTTGAGTGTCAACAATCTCCAAGGAGAGTTACCCCACTGGATTGGTTCATTTTCTCTACTTCGTCGCCTGTCTCTTAGAAATAATAGTTTCACTGGTCTTATCCCATCTTCCATCTCTAACTTGTCAAAGCTAGAGGAGATAAATCTTTCGCACAACCTTCTGCAAGGAAACATTCCTATAGGGATTCTCAATATTTCCTCGCTGCAAGTGATTAACCTTAGAAATAATGGCCTGTCCGGAGTTCTTCCAAGTGACGTGTGTTACCATCTTCCTGGACTGAGTTTACTTAACCTATCATTTAACAAGTTATATGGTCATTTACCATCAAGTACTTTAGCTCAATGTTCAGAACTTCGGGTGCTGTCTTTGTCTGTCAACGAATTTGGAGGTTCCATACCAAAAGAAATTGGAGCACTGAAGAAGCTTGAGGAGCTATACTTGGGTTACAACTATTTAGAAGGTAAGACCCTTGTTAATTTGTAGTTAATTTTTGCAGATCCAGATCCAGAAGTTGGTTTGTTCTAAAAAAAAAAATAGCACTTGTCTTGTACAATTTTTTTCCGGATTCCAACTGAAACGGCAAAAGATACATGAAAAATTTTAGAGCTAAAGATTGTTTCTGGTGGATTGGTTCATTTCCTCAACTTCGTCTCTTGTCTCTCAGTAACAATAGTTTCACATCTTCCATCTCTAACATGTCAAAGCTAGAGGAGATAAGTCTTTCGTACAACTATCTGGCAGGAAATATTCCTATAGGGATTTTCAACATTTCCTCGCTGCAAATCATTGACCTTACCAATAATGGCCTGTCCGGAGTTCTTCCAAGTGATATGTGTTTCCATCTTCCTGGACTGAGTTTTCTTGGCCTATCACTTAACAAGTTAAATGGTCAATTACCATCAAGTAATTTAGCTCAATGTTCAGAACTTCGGGTGCTCTCTTTGTCTTACAACGAATTTGGAGGTTCCATACCAAAAGAAATTGGAGCACTGAAGAAGCTTGAGGAGCTGTACTTGGGTCGCAACTATTTAGAAGGTAAGACCCTTGCTAATTAATTCTTTCACCATATATGGACAAAGCCAAATAGCACATGTCTTGCACAATTTTTACTCTATCTTTCCAGATTCCAACTCAAACGGCAAAAGATAAAAGAAAAATTTAGAGCTGAAGATTGTTTTCTGCTGAATGAATTCTCAAAATGCTGCCTCAAGGAAAGAATTGTTACCAAAGATTTTCAGAATTTTGGTTCCTTTACAGCTAGGAAGACAAGGGATATATGCAGTAGATAAGAATATGGTCCTGATAGACAAGTTAATGGCGAAAACATATTCATATTTTCTTAGGGCTCTACATAATAGCAAAAAAAAAAAAAATGAAAAAAAATTAATTTTGACATGCATTTAATTTAAAATGTCTTTTTGATTCCGAAACGAGCCAATTTCAAAATGTTGAGGGGTGCCGGGATGTGGCCAATTTCCTGCTTTTGGCCCATTAATTTTTTAATTTACTTTTCTTCAGAACATCCATCAAAGATCTCAACTTGTTGATATTTATTCCATTTCATTTTTGCAGGTCAAATTCCAAAAGAGATTGGTAATTCAACTATGATTAAATGGCAACATTTTGGATACAACAACTTAACAGGTACGACAATTTTCTCAATAACAGAAATTAGACACTTATATGGTTTAATATATGTGCTCAATATTATTTTGGCAGGTGTCATACCACGAGAGATTGGTAACTGGTACTTTCTCCAACAACTCAACTTACAATTCAATAGCTTAACTGGTTCCATACCAATGGAGATCTTCAACCTCTCAAAGTTGAGCGCGATGTCACTTTTACAAAATCAACTATCAGGCAATCTTCCATCAATATTCGGTTATAGGCTTCCCAATTTAGAATACCTTGATCTCGGCATTAATCACCTTTCTGGAGCATTACCTAGTTCAATCTCAAATTCTTCTAATCTCCGTCGCATAGAATTGGGTGATAACAAGTTCACGGGTCCAATTCCCACTTCCGTGGGAGATCTGAGGTTCCTTGAACTGCTGGAGCTAAGTGGCAACCTTTTAGTGAGCGACTCCTCATCTCCAGAGTTGAGCTTCATCACTTCACTGACAAAATGCAAATATTTGTCAATATTGGTCTTGGGTGGCAATCCATTGAATGGGATCATTCCAAACTCGGTCAGTAATCTTTCAACTTCCCTTGAACAACTAAATGCAACGAATTGTAAAATAAAGGGTAGCATTCCTGATGGAATTGGAAACTTGACAAGTTTGATCCTATTAGATCTATCAAACAATGACTTAAATGGGTCTTTGCCAGCTACAATAAAAGATTTGCAAAAGCTTCAATACATGGATCTCAGTATGAACAAACTAATTAGCAGAGTTCCCCTGCATTTTCTTTGTGCTCTCCACAACTTGGATACAATGAACCTTGGACAAAATCAATTTATGGCCTCAATTCCAAAGTGCTTCGGAAATCTTACTTCCCTAAGGCATCTTGACCTAAGTTACAACAAACTACATTCTGCTCCACCAGAGGAAATATGGAACCTAAAAGATCTCTTGATGCTTGACCTCTCCTCAAATCTGCTGAGTGGATCTTTGCCGTATGTTGTTACGAATATGAAGATGGCAAATTGGGTAGATTTCTCAACCAATCAGTTCTCAGGTGGCATTCCTAACTCAATTGGAGATATGCAGAACCTGCAAAATCTTTCTTTAGCACACAACAGATTGCAAGGATCAATCCCACAATCGATTGGTAAGGTGTTCAGCTTGGAATCATTGGATCTATCACATAACTTTCTCTCCGGATCAATTCCAATGTCGATGGAGAACCTTCGGTATCTTATATATATCAATCTCTCTTTTAACAATTTGAGTGGTGAAATTCCATCCAAAGGGCCATTTAAAAACTGCACTGCCGAATCCTTCACTTCAAATCAAGCCCTCTGTGGAGCTCGAAGGTTGCTTGTGCCTCCATGCCCAATTATTTCAGCTCACAGATCAAGAACAAAAAGAGTGCATCGAACCATTTTTATTTCACTCGGGGTAATAATAGCAGTGGGAGCCTTGTCCTTTGGATTTGTTTACCTGAGATATCGAAAGAAAGATGAATTTTCCAGTGGAGCAGATTTATCCTTAGTTGCAATGCCAGAAAGAATTTCATATTTTGAACTACTACAAGCAACTAATGGGTACAATGAAAGCAATTTGTTGGGTGCTGGAAGCTTTGGATCTGTTTATAGAGGTACTCTTGATAATGGAAGGGCTGTGGCTGTTAAAGTGTTCAATTTACAAGTCGATGGAGCATTCAAGAGTTTTGATGTAGAATGTGAGGTGTTGCGCAATCTTCGCCATCGAAACCTCACAAGAGTCATTAGTAGCTGCTCTACCCCTGAATTTAAGGCATTAGTGCTTGAGTTCATGCCGAATGGGAGTCTTGAGAAGTGGTTGTATTCGCACAACTATTTTCTGGATCTGATGCAGAGATTGGACATATTGATTGATGTGGCATGTGCATTGCAATATCTCCACTGTGAGTATTCAACTCCAGTAATTCACTGTGATTTGAAACCAAGTAATGTGCTGCTGGATCAAGACATGGTTGCCCTTCTAAGTGATTTTGGCCTTACAAAGTTGTTGGGCGAGGAGAACAGCATAACATACACCGAAACACTAGCCACACTTGGCTATCTCGCACCAGGTGAAGAATTTTCTCGTATAACTAAAGTACTATTTCCTCAGTTGTTTGCTGTTGCAAATTCCAAACTAAAAATATACAATCAATTTAAGAAGATATGATGAATTTATATGTGTTTTGCAGAGTATGGGTTGGAAGGATTGGTATCAGCAAAATGCGACATCTACAGTTTTGGAATTATGATGATGGAAGTCTTCACAAGAACAAATCCCAACAGTGAAATGTTTGGTGAAAAATTGAGCCTGAAGAGCTGGGTGGCTAATTCAATACCTGATGGATTAGCTAATGTCATCGATGCTAATTTGCTAAAGGAAAGTGATGAATACTTTGTTGAAAAGCTAAGCTGCATAGCCTCAATCATGAAAGTGGCTCTAGGCTGCACGATGGAGCCTCCAAGAGAGAGAAGCAGCATACAAGATGTTCTTGTTGCGCTGAAAAAGATCAAGCTTCAGTACATGAGTCCTCTTTGTTCAGGGACATAATGGTGCATGCATTTTCTCTAAGCAAGATTGCAACCTTCTTGATTGTCTCAGTTATAAATTTGCAGGGCGGAGAAAAATCTCAACACGATTAGGCCAAGTAAGAATAGCATTTAACCAGTAGACTAGGCAATTATGCCCTATATAATAATAGATTTGTTTAACTGGTGCCTATGGACACTCGTTAAGATGTATTTCGGGTATTATATTTAAAAATATATAAGATTAATTAAAAAAAGTGTATAAATGCAAGGAGATTAATTAGAGAAAGTGTATAAATACAAGAGAAAGTAGTAATTATTAGTGTGTGTATATACATAGTAAGTTGGATGAAATGTAAGTGTCTTAACGAGTGCCCATAGGACATCTGTTAAAAAAATCCTATAATAATTGTTTTCTTATTTCTTTTCTTTGCATCTGATTGATCGGCCTTAATTTGTAATAATAAAGTTATCTCACAATATTCACCAATCCCATTATGGGTACCTAAGGACTTGTAATCCTTTTCATAGTGAGTCATTACTGAATCCATGTCATGCACAATAAAACTACTTTTGAGCCATAGATGGAAAAAGAAATAATAAATAGTGTGTCAAAAAAGTTGCAATTAGTAGGTAAAGGGATAGGTTGCAATTAGGGCCATTCCTTTTTCCAAATTTTGAAACATTTAAATGACCAAGTTTGGGTCAAAAATATAACTCATTTTCATGTTTGGCTCAAAAGGGTAAACTAAGGTTGCAAACGAATTGAGTCACTTGTGATCGGAGTCTAAGTTCGACTCGAGCTCGGTCAACATCGAGGTCGAGTTGATCAAGTCGAATTCAAACTCAAACTCGAGTTCAAAAATATTAAACTTGTTAACTCACCAGCGGCTCGAACTCGATTATATATATTTTTTATTTTTTATTTTAATAATAAAATTTATATATATCCCTAATATTTTATTATTTGTTAAAAAAATTATTATTTTATTTATTTTTTAAAAAATAAAATAATTATTTTTTTATTTTTTTAAACTCTAGCTCGAGCTTTATATTTTGAGGTCGTCGAGCTCGAGCTCGAGTTCAAGTTTCATAAACTTAGGTTGAGGCTCGACTCAATTGAATCAAAACTCGATTCGACTCGACTCATTTACACCCTTAGAATAAACTATGAATATTTTGATATCACATATCTATATTTCCCACGACCTTTTAGGCTTTGTTTAGGACTATAGTACTTTTGGTAAAAAGTATTTTTAGGTACTAAAAGTACTTTTAAAGTGTTTGGAAAATATCATCTCATAAAATTAGGAATAGAGCTTTTGGTGTTCAAAACACTTTTAGTAAAAACTCAAATTTGGTGCTTTTAGAGTAATTTTGTGATTTAAAAAATAAAACATCAAATTTAATCATCTTATCCTATATTATGAACCAAATAAAGAGATAAACACTTTTAAAAATTTTCAAATTACACATTATCTAATACAATAAGTACTTATTGAATTATGTCTCCAACAATATGTTTAAAAGCACTTAAGCAGTTGATAAATACTTTTATTAAAAACTCCAATACGAAAGTACTTTTCAATAAACTACAGTAACCCCAAACGGGCCCTTAATATCACTTATTGTGATAGAGGTTTACATTATTACAGCACTCAAAACATAAGAGGTGCTACGCAAAATTGTCAGAAACCTAAAGGGAGGTTTATAAAATTATCCCAACTACAAATTTTGCAACTTGGATTATGCACTATAAGAGAAGTTGAAAATGTGCCAGATACAATATCAAAGATTATATTACCACTTAATTAAGAGAATCTTCTTTAGAAGAAAAAAAATACAAACGGAGCAATTAGCCTCTTTTAGCATCTTGGATGACTTTATGATGTTTCCTAAGCCACAAAAAGGCCCTCCACAATCATCGATATGGTGACGCACCTGTTGCGGAAGCTCTACCATATTAAGGTATAACGAGTAAACTATTGTACCTAAAATTGCAAAATGGTAATTCCCAGGAAATATTTGGTGAGGCACACTGGCCTGCTTAAGTACCAATTTCCTAGACATAATCACCTATATATATGCAATTAATTGCACAATAACTCACTACAAATATACCTACAAATATAGCTACTAAATAGACAATAAATAGAACACCAGAATTTAACGAGGTTCGGCTAATTTGCCTACGTCCTCGGACACTACCGACAATTTAATATTTCACTAGAAGAAATATTACAAAGATAGAGAAGAAAGCAAGTTATTAGCTCTTGCTTGGTGTGATTTAATATGGGTTGTTTGAGGGCTATTTATAGCCTCAAACATCCTCTCAAATGCTAGGCTTACCGATGTGGGATTTAGAAACTTAGGCCAAAGTTTTCAAAGTCCACAATTTTGGCTTGGAGAAGTCATAAATTGCAGCTTTGAATTCAACAAATCTCCACCTTGGCATAATTTCTAATTCCACTAAAAAATACAAATCTTCTCCCAACAATATTCGGTGGTGTCTTCAAATGCGTTGTTAAGCGCCAATCTTCAAGTTGTGCACAACATTTATCAAATTCAAACAATGTTGGAATTTGATAGTTGTCACAACCTTCGTAAGCATATCAGCAGGATTTTCCTTGGTCTGAATCTTTTGAAGTAGTATCGTACTATCTTCCAAAATTTTCCTCACAAAATGATACCGTACATCAATATGCTTCGTCCTTGCATGATAAACCTGGTTCTTTGCTAAATGAATAGCACTTTGACTATCACAATGAACTTTGATAGACTTTTGTCCGATTCCCAATTCATCAAGCAATCCATGAAGCCAAATTGCTTCCTTAACAGCATCCGTAACTGCCATATACTCTGCCTCTGTAGTAGACAAAGCAACCGTTGACTGTAAGGTAGACCTCCAACTGACTGGTGCCTTAGCAAGTGTAAACACATACCCAGTCGTTGATCGACGTTTATCTTGATCACCTGCGTAGTCGGAATCACAATATCCAACTGTGTCTTGACCAATCTTCTCATCCTGCTCAAATACTAATCCAACATCTACGGTATTCAAAATGTACCGTAAAATCCATTTCACAGCTTGCCAATGCTCCTTTCCAGGATCATGCATGTACCTGCTCACAACTCCAACTGCTTGTGAAATGTCGGGTCTTGTACACACCATAGCATACATCAAACTACCCACAACATTTGCATATGGTACATTTGCCATGTATTCTCGTTCTGCATCATTCTTTGGAGATAACGATGCACTGAGTTTGAAATGAGGAGCAAGTGGAGTACTAACAGGTTTGGTCTTTTCATTCATGCCAAACCTCTTTAATACTTTACTAAGATACTCCTTTTGAGTCAAATAAAGCCTCCCCAGTCTTCTATCTCTGCGTATCTCCATACCGAGAATCTTCTTGGCTTCGCCGAGATCCTTCATTTCAAACTCCCGACTCAAATGAGATTTCAATTTTTCAATCTCACTTTGATCCTTGGAAGCTATCAACATATCATCAACATAAAAAAGAAGATATATATAGGATCCATCACGTAACTTGCGCAAATATACACAGTCATCATATTTGCTTCTCGTGTACCTCTGCTCCATCATAAACTTGTCAAATCG